>NW_023336540.1:0-208390 GCF_012971845.1 Lasiodiplodia theobromae
CCCCCCCCCATATCACTAATTGGACCACATTCTCGTAAGACTTATTGCATCATGAGTAGAAGACGACAGTACGCCCCCAACAATTTTATGAGACACAGCGAATGTCAACGAGAATATGCTTCGCATACAACACGCCGCTCCATACAGCGGGATACGATACGTATATTAAAAATTAAACAATACAAAACGCCTCTAACAGGCGGCGCCGTAGCACGTTAGCGTCCCATTCGTTCCATTCCCCGGGGTGCCGGGTCCAGTGATAAGCGCGCTGCAAACAGTCATTCATCAGTATCGATCACAAAAAAAAAAGGGGGAGGGTCGAAAGATCACACTCACCCCCACGGATCAGTATCGTACACATGGCACGACGCCGTGTCGTCCAAGTTCTGGGTGTTGCCAGCGCAGTTACCCGACGTCGACAAGTTCATCGCACGGCACGAGTCGAGGTGGTCCTGCGGGATCTCGATGCCGAGCTGCTGCAGCTGGATGGGGGCCTCGACGATCGTAGAAGCCATGCCGGCGTCGAGATGCCATTCGATGTGGCAGTGGACTGTCATATACAATCAGTCAGATCGTTTTTCTGGGCTTTGTACAAAAGATCAAAACTCACACATCCAAATCCCGGGGTTATCAGCGCGGAACCTGACAACCAGACTGCCGCCGGCAAACAAGACGCTGGTGTCGCGCTTCATCGGGACTGCGGGGAACGACGAGTCGTCGCCGTCCCAGTGCTCGGACAGCTGGGCGACGACCTGGAAGATGTGGCCGTGCAGATGCATCGGGTGGCCGCGCCCGGAGTTGTTCGTCGTCACCAGGTCGTTGCTGTTGACGACGAGTTGCACCACTTCGCCGGCATTGACGACGAAGGCGTTGGTCTGCCCGTAGATGGCCGGGTCCGTCGCGTTGAAGCCCGTGCTGAGCGCGGTGTAGAGCGACGGGGTGCGCGGCGAGATGTAGGGGTCGGGGCCTTGAGTGATGCTGTGGAGGGGAGGGAGGGTTAGTAAGGAGTGGTAAGGTAGGGGCGGAGAGGGTGTGGCCGGGGTTGGGGATTGAGGTGGACTGAGACGGGACGGGATGGGGACTGGGGTGGACTGGGGTGGGACTCGGGTGGGATGGGATGGGACGGGAAAGGATTGTGTGGCGCAGGGAGGCTTACCGGTAGCCGACGCCGTCGATGTTCAGGTTGTTGACCTCCATGGTGATGGTGTGGTCGACGGGGCCGAGCAGCGGCTCCTCATCGACGGGCACGAGCTCGAAGTCGGAGCCGAGGTTGGCCGTCGACAGGGTGAAGGCCTCCGCCGCACCGAAGCTCTCGTCGTAGACCAGCTGGTTGACGTTCTGGAAGCCCAGCACGGCCATCTGGTTGATGAAGGCATAGTTCCGGTCGGGGTTCTCGAGCCCTTCGATGAAGAAGTCGTACCGCTGGCCCGGCACGACCTCGAGTGCCTCCCAGCTCTGCGGCTCGACTAGGGATTTGCGTAACAGTGGTCAGCACTAGAAAAAGAAGGTTGTTTTTCGTGCGTGGGTCCGTATGCAGCTGCGGCTCGTCTACCGAACATCGTGCAGCTTGGCGGCGCAGGGACGGGATGTCAGGGCGCAGGGCTGAGAAGAACTACTTACTATCAACGCTGTCGATTGCAACGACAGTGATGTTGTGGGAATCTGCGGCACGTGTTAGTCTAATCAACCAATGATCGGAGAGGCACGTGGACTTACCAAATTGCAGGTAGTAGGTAGCGAGAGCGGACATGTTGATCAGGCGTATGTACTTCCGCTGGCCGGGCTGGATGCTGATCGACGTCGACCCGCCCTCATTGACCAAGCTGGAGTTGGGGTTGGGCATGCGGCCGTCGAAGTTTGGCGTCGTCAGGTAGCTGTTGATCAGGCCGGGCATCTGGTCGCGGTACCAGTCGGAGACGGTGAGGATGTACTGCTCGGACGGGTGGGGCTGGTTCTCGTTCTGCGAGTCGTAGACGATCATGGGCGCCCGCAGCCCGTCCGGGTACTGGCCCATGTCGTGCGAGTGGTACCAGAAGGTGCCGGCCGGGTACGCGGTGAACTCGTAGGTAAAGGTCTCGCCCGGCGGGATGGCACACTGCGTGATTCCGGCGCCGCCGTCCATCTCGGGCGTGCCTTGCTGCCACATGCCGTGCCAGTGAACGCTGGTCGTCTCATTGCCGAGCGAGTTAGTGACATGTGCGATGATGGTGTCGTTGACATCGACGTGGAGCGGCGGCGGCGGCCACTGCCCGTTGATGGCGATGACGGGCCGCGAGTAGCCATCCGGAGCGGCGTTGACCCAGCCGATATCCCAGTCGACCTCGACAGTCTTGGCCAGCGCCATGGCCGCAAGGCTGAGCGCAAGAGGAAGGCGAGTCATTGCGGAGACTTTTTTTCTTCTTTGTTTCTTGACTGACCTTCGTCCCTGCGACTTACCTAACTTACCTGTCCCTGAGGCCGTTTGAGCAAGTATTCATGGGCGAGGCTCCGGGGCAGCTTTATAAAAAGAACGTGCTGGGCGCTGAGAGGGGTGCATCGGAGCGAGGCGTGTCCATGGCAGTGATCTGACAGCGCCACCAGGTGCTATCACAATTGAGTTTAACGCCCCGCGCTCAACCTTCTGGAATTAGTCAATAGGGCTTGGCCATGGCTTTATTAAAGTTGGGGCCTCGTGCATGGGGGCCTGTCCCGCGTGTTCGATGTGTTTGAAACCTCAACCTGGTCACCGCACCTTCACACAGTTAGCCTCCCGCGCGGCTCGCAAGCGAAGATCCCGGCGAGCTGGGGCCCTGCGTCCCTGCCCATGGCCCCAGGAGAGGGTGGGCAGAGAGCAGCCCGCTGACGATGATGGCATTGCTCAGCAGGCCCCAAAAAAGAGTGAGAGAGCAGCGAGCGCCCTGCTTATTTTGGGGCTTGCAGACAGGGCGTGGCACTTCTTCCTTTTTCCGCTGCTTAGCCGGCGGCGCTGTCTGCTCAACGCAAGGACGGGCGAAGTAACGCTGTCAGGAGAGCTGCATTGGCCCGGCAAAGCCGAGGGGGCCCAACCGGAGGATTTCGCGAGCTGGCCGGCGGTGCCAATTGGAAGATGAAAAGATTTGAAAGGAGCTCCGCTGTCCTGAACGGGATGTGCTATGCACGTGGCGGTGACGGCCAGCTCGGAGGGTTGGCGCCATGACTGTCGCTCGATGATGCGGCGAGGCCTGAGAGTTGGGGATTTGCCCGCGTTGCTCTCGCTTCCCCGTCCAATCGGCAGATCGGCAGGCTCCACATCGATTGGCCATCCCTGAGGGGGCTAAAGCCAGCTCACAGCCCGCAGCGCACATCCTTTCCTCGCGAATGCACACGCTTACGCTTCCAGCCTGTATCAGAAGCCTTGTCCCGGTAAGCAGTAATGCGCGGGAGCGGCGCCAATACGAGCTCCACCAACCAGCCAAGGCATAGCGCCGACAGGCCAGCATGATAAGGCAGAGAACGGAAAGGAAAAGGAGAGACTCGCATAAGGTGACACCGGGAGCTGGCAGAGCGTGACGCAATAGAACGAGAGCCGCGTGCGAGCGCGTGGCCCCGCGAGAACGCGAGTCTCAGCCGCCAAAGTTTGTCTCCGCCATATTCCCCTACTTTTTCAGGAACCCGTCCAATTGCTGCGTGGGTGCATGCCTTGCACGAACGCTTTTTCCTTGGGCAACGTCCATGAAACAAATCTTCAGGCGCCCCGCCCGCCGTCAGCTGTGTTGGCGAATACGACTTGCCCTGCCGTTTGTGATCGGTCGAGGCGCCGCCGCCCTACGCGCAAAATCCTCCATTCTGGGTCCGCGGAAGCCCGGCGGCGCTGCCGAGGAGGATTTATCCCCAATTTCCACCACACCCATCAGCGTTGTTCCTCGCTCATTAATTTAAGGTTGCAGATCCCGAGCGGCTCGCGACCAAGCCTTAATTCCACGGGCGCGGCTCGCTGGGTTTCAAGACATGCGCGGGTGTACAGAATGGACATATTTGCTTCTATGAATAGGGGTTTGACTTTTACGGCACGAGTGGCGAGCACAGCAGCAGCAGATTGATGACTGACGAGCCGCAGGAACGAGGAATTTGCCGTAACCTTCGCGATCCTGCTGTATGTACTCGCAGCGCCGGTAGCGTCTGGGCTCGTGGCATGCCGAGCCGTCCCGCAGCCCGGTCCGATGATCATTTCGCTCGGGAGTAACTGTACACCGCGGGCCGCGTGGCGATATGAGCGTTTTTCGGCTCAAGGGTGGGCGGAGCTAGTGATGCAGTCGGACAAATATTGAACGCTCCGCCCGGATCGAGTGTGGAGTCGATCGAGAGCGGTTTCGGATGCCGCGGGGCCCATGGGTTCTTTTTTGGGGAGGTAGCATGGCATGCAGGCAGAGATGAGGCAAGGTCACGATGTCGACGCCGAGCACCGCCACTTACCGTTGGTCGCCGGCCTGCGCCGTGACGTTGGAAGTCACCGTGTGTGGTCAAAAGGAGGCATGGCCCAGAGCTCTGCAAGCCATGCGCCACGCCTGCTGCTGCTTAGCGAGATATGCAACCGACGGACGGCATGGTTTCTCCCTGGACCGCAGCGTGCAGCTACGCAGGCCGTGCGATTGGCGTGACATCCCGTCCTGTCAAATGCGCATCAGAGCGGCCGCATGCAGCGGCACGGAGGGATGGGTATGCGCAGCCTGACACGTCAGCACTAATATCGATCAAAGTGCTGACGCGCGTGGGACCTCAATGTGGGCAGACCGTTGGTTTTCTGTACGCATACGTTGGATGAAGACGTGGGCCGTGTCCATGGAGAAAGACCACTTTTTGCTCCGAGAGAAGGAAAATGGCCGCGATGTGGCCCACAGCAACGCGGGGTCTGGAAGCACAGGCCGACGCGTTGCCTGTTTTTGTTGGCTGAGGGCTGAGCCATTTTCGGTTGAGCTGCACTGAGGTACTACCTGGCGAGCTTCATCCAACCGCTACATCTTCTGACCTGCAACACTTAGCTTCGAACGCCTGTGACTTGAATGTCTCGCAGCTGATCAAGATGCCCTTAGACCGCGGCCTTGGTAGCGAGTGGGGTAGCTGCAGTGGCACGCGAAGATTCTGGATTTCAGCCTTGCCGTGTCAGCTTCGCAGGTCGGGGATCCCCAGTCCAACGCACGACTGGCCAGCATGCGACAGGGACAGCCGTCCATCGCCCCATCGAGTCTGAACGGATGTGGCTGCTCGCAGAAGGGAAGAAGCAATAAGCAATTCGAGAATCCTCATTGCTGTCGATCCTGGAAAACAACCAAGTTTCATATCATGCCATCGTCATAGGGCAGGAAGGAGTCTTTGTCCTTCGGGATGGGGCAAAAAGCATTCAGAATCCTTCAAGATGTATGCGCTACTGTTCAGTTGAAAATTCAACCGGGGAGATGACCCCAAACGTCTGCTCACATGCAACACTTCAGTCAGCGGATGATGGCCACACTAGATCCGCGCTATGGAAATGCAAGTCATGGTGCGTTGACTAGAGGAAGATGGATCCATCCAGGGGGCTGGAGATCGACCGAGGAACCTTCACGTTAACGTAGGCAATTATTGTTCGGTGATCTCTAAGATTTGCATGCAACGTCTTCCGCTTTCGTTGGATGTGGGGAAGATCTAGCCGTTGCCTAAATCTTAGCTTTACATGCTTACTTTCTCATTTCCTATGCTCCAGAGAAGAAAGTCAGGCGATTACTATCAGGCTCGGCCTTTCTAGACCACGACTGACCTCTCAATGCTCGCCTGCAAGCGTATTGGCTTCACGGAGGAAGAATACGGGTATTAAATGGTTATCTTGATGTCTGATTCCAAGTACGCATTAATTGTCAGGGCTCCACTAAAATAAAATCTTGGGTATTTTTTCAGCTCTGAATGAAAGATATATTCAACACTAAGAAATCAAAGCCTGAGACTTCAGAGGTAGTCATTATCGTCCCGCTTGTAATGTTCTACCAGCATTCGAAGATGCCGGTCCACCCCTGATAAGACTGGGAGAATATGAAGGTCAAACTTGGACAGGAATCCATGCTCGACAGACCTCCGTGGCAGGTCCCGTAGCCTCTCAAGATTACAGTTGAGTCGCCGGTATGTGATGACGCATACGGGAAAGAGTCTAAACCCGACCCGAGTAATGCAACCCCCCTTCTCCATCAACATATTCATGAGTCGTACGATCACTTGATCAAAGCGAGAGGCCAGCCGACAAAATTCTAGCCTCTGAATAGCTACGTCCAGTGGCGTTCTTCCGACTCGGTCTCTGGCATTGGGGTCGGCCCTGTAGCTCAAAAGAAGGTCTGCCATATTTTCGAAGGCAAGGTGCAATGGCCTCGGGTGTTTTAATTTTCCATATCGACTGCATGCGAATGTTGAATCCTCAATAATCTCCACGTTTGGATCCTGTCCGTTGTCGAGAAAGATGCGAGCCAGCTCAATGATATTCTCGGATTGATGAAGCCCATAAATCCTTGAATGAAGTTCATCGGGATCAAGGATATAGTAAGAAACAATTCTTCTCCCCTGGACAAGTGAAAGGTATTGGAATGCTTTTGAGCCAAGAGATTGTGAGCTTGTTCCTTCCAGGATCACCCGGGCCATACGGCTGAAGTCGGGATCAAGATCCCCATACAAATATGTCGAACGATCCATTCCTGTATTATAGCGATAGGGACGTGTAAAATTGTTATCAGGATGTGCAAGATTGACACCCGGCTCGTTTTCCATGTTGTATCTTGCATCTAACAGCTCCTTCTCAAGGGAAACTCTGACTACACTATGGAGAGCCTCTTGAGCAAATGAATCCGGGCCCTCACTACATGCCAACTTCTGTTTTATGTAAAGCAGAAGTCCGGAGCGAACAGCAAACTCTACCGGTGAAGTCGGGCATTCAGGAAGTCGGTGACCATGAGGTTTATCATAAGCCTGCTTAAGTTCGGCCGGCTTCAAGTCGTCGATTAACTGAGACTGACAAACGCCCGTCGTAAGTTCCGCAAGGTTGGAATAAATGTAGCACGTCTTCATATGGTTCCAGCCAAGCATGGCGCCCCTCTTCGGAAGTTTCAGATCAGTGAGATAAAACTTGGCAAGCTCCGTATATCCATTCTGAGCGTTCAACAAAAACGCATTGCCAACAATGAGTTCTTGAAACCTTGGCCCGCCAATAAACTCTCGTACGGTTTCGTGCATGAGACGAATGCGGTTTTCTTCATTGAATGGCTCAGAGATTTCAATCAAGCCGCCGCAAAACTCTTTCAAATGTTGGCAGAATTGCCAGAAGTCATTTGCTTTCCTCGTCTCGACACATTCAGCCAAAGTCTGACATCGGATAGCCTTGACTATCCAGAAGAGGTATAGTGACAATGGTTCTTCATGGGCTCGAAGCATGACATCGAGGGTAAGATACGTCTCCCAGAGGTAATCTGGATGAACACGCTCAATGATTGACGCATAGAAATCTTCCAACTCTAACGGGACTTCTTGTAGCCGTTCAGAAAGAGTGCTTGCGACAACTCCGTCTTGCTCAATTCGATCCAAAGCTAGCTTCACCCATAGGAAGACTCCGTTCGCTTTTTGAGTGATTTGCCTCACGGCATTATTGACTGCGTCGCGCGTCTCCCAGGTCAGATGGCTTGGGTTTTGTAGGCCGGGTAGAGCGGCTAGTCTTCCAACGGTGTAGCTCCGAATGTCTTTTTGCGTATGCTCATGAATGCTCATCCCTGGGAAAGATCCAAAGTATTTTTCGAGGATCTCCCTTGGTCGGCTTGAGAAACAGATTTTGCACCCTCCTTTGATTAAAGTCTGCAAGAAGTCGGCCAGAACTTCGAGATGTCCATCGAACTCGTCCAAAGCATCAATGAATAGACAAATCTTCCGAGTTGTATCTCGATGTGCAAGAACAGATTGCAACGCATGATCCAAATTTGTTGAACTCCAGTCGAAATCTGGTCTTCCCGGTTTCGGCAAACATTTTTTCGGGATGAAATAGCAAAGCTGAGGCATGGCATCCAAGACTTGGAGCAGAATGCTTCTGATCAAGCCATCGAACGATTTTTGGATCTTTGAGCCGCGGTAATAGAAGAAAAAGGCTGCTGTGATGGCATATCCAGGGCGACTCCACCTCTGAAGAATACTGTAGGTGTACCGGTGGTGCGTGATGTGTTTCATAAGCGTGGACTTTCCTGAGCCCGGTTTGCCCTGTATCCAGTACGCCCCTTCGCCTTTTAGCAACCAGTCTGTGAAACCGAGGGCGTTTTCGTTGAAGATCCAGTTAAAAGTGGACTGGTGAGGTTTTGAAACATCGGCCCTCCTGCGGTCGAGAATCTGCAGTCGAAGCGATGAAAGAATTTCTAAAACAAATTAGCGCTCGTCTATGAAGTTTGTATGGGAGCCAAACCTTTCGGAGACGTTTTCTCCGAATCCGGGACATGCATTGTAGGATCAGCAGATGATTCAGCCTCCCCATCGAAGTTGCCGTCAACTTTGCTATGAGTGTCTTCCGAAGCATGAGGAGCGTTCCCAAACTGCCGGTTGGAGTTTTTGTGGAGGGTGGATGTAGCCATTCCGAGGCAATCAAGTACGCATTTGTAGTTCAAGTCACCGGCCGGGAACTTGACCATTTCGGAATGGTCTTCGTCGATACTGTAGATGTCCTCGGGGTCACGAGAGCAGACTTGTATCGCGGATTGCCTGTCCACCATGCGGATATGGGGGCCGGTCCTTGACCATGTGCCGTCATTGCTTTCCTTCAGAGTTGATTAGTACGTTTTCTCGAAGAACGCCAACGTGCAATTCACTGACCTGAACAGTTCTAGTTGTTTTCGTCTCATAGAAGGAGACAACTCTAAATGCTCTAGGTACTTGAACTCCGTTGAAGCGCTCTTCAACATGGAAGAGGTACGATGAGTCCGGGGAAAGATCTCGGACCAAGTCTTCATTTGGCTGGTGTCTAACCATGGTGATGAGCTGCTCGGTTGACATGCCCTTGTGTGGCGTTCCGAAGAAGATAACAGATTTGAGGTTTCCCAGAATAGAGTGCTGTTGATCCGAGATACCTGCAAGGATGATAAGAGCTTCCTTGAGTATTATCCCACCCAGACTATGGGCGAGGAAAATCACTGGCTTCGACTGCGAAGATCCAAATCCCACAGATCTCAGGCGGTTGACAAATCGAGCCGCTATATCATGGGGGCGTTGAAACGAGTTGCTTTTTGGAACCGGGGAATCGTAACCATAAATGATAGACCGGATGCCAGGCAGGTCGTGAGGAATCCCATCCCTGAGCCACATGTATGGACTCCCACCACGACATTGCCAAGAGCCAAACGGATGACTGCCGAGGCCACTTACTGCGATGCAGCTGCTCCAATTAGAGTGATGCTAACTAATTTGTTTCAAAGCGCACTTACTCTAATATGTGTTCCCCTTCGTGAACTTCGTTAAGGACTGTAAAGTCTAGAAATTCGCGGTCGACGACGACGCTATGTTCCGATCCCTGGTAATTTGTCCGGAAATCCCATCTTGTCTGTGTCTTGAGATGATCCGGTAAAGGGATAATAGTAACAGTTGCTGTCTTCGTGCGTGATGTGTGAAAAGAGGCGAGATCTTGAGCCAGTGAGTATACGCGAACCTCTGGTGGGTCCGTGTCTTGCTGAAGATGCCGTTGTAAAGTCGAGATGACTTCAGCCTTGCCAAACTGGAGAGGGAGCTGACGCACACGGTACGTCAAGGTCTTGTGCTCTTGGGACATGATGCAGGACAGATAGCGAACTACTATCACGTCCAACGATCAGACTGGAAAGCAAACAGCCTGCACCTGCACGTTTGGTAGCTGCACATGAAAACGTGAGGCAGCTGAAGCAATCAGGTTCTCCTTTCGAAGGCGGGGCTGATTGTCAGCTTATTCCGGAGCCGAAGCTTATCTGCAATTGGACCAGCAGCACTGCTTGGCGGGTTGGGGGCCATGCAATCTCTTGATTTCCTGTCACATATCCCGTCGCACACTAGGCCAAATGTGTACAGTCCCATCTCGCAGCCGATGGCCAGCGTGGATCATTTTTGCTCAGGTTATAGGTGGTTGAAGTTATCGTCCGGACGTATATGTAGTATTTTTATTTCCACATTGTTGTCCGGACGATAGCTCCAATTACTCATATATGTTATTTTTCGAAGAAAAAGCTGGGGTATGGTTACGGCTGGTGCCTTGTTGTTCTTTATGCTAGCCGTCGGCTGCAAGACCCCCCTGTAAGACTCAGACAATGCTTGACGCTATGATCATCACCATCTTCGTGAATACATTGCAACAAACCCAGCTACCTAAGCTCACATACAGAGGCCTATACCTTATGGTACATGTTCGCCTCCGCCTCTGCCGCTCGGCTGTTGTGAATTAGATCTTCCATACATTTTCTCACGGCTCATCGCGAGAGTTTTCTGAGCAACGAAGGACAGTGCATGCACCAACGTCAACTGTGCCACATCAAAGGCTTAACCCCCGCAATGCAGCCCCACCACAGCGTCTGCACTACATCCATCGCGATCCATAAACTGAAACACAACATCTTTTCCAGCAATGGCCGTATGTCGTTATTTTGAGCAGGGCGGTTGTCGCAGGGGCGACACGTGCATGTTCCAGCACATCAAAGCGAAGCCCACGTGGCCTCTGCCGGAACTTTCAGGCGTTTCCGCAGGCTCGCGGATCTCCCAGCCTCTCGCGCAACGGGCCGACAACTTTATTCCAACCACAGCACAAAACCACGTCGAGCCGCCCGTCTGCATCTTCTTCTCCCAAGGTAAATGCAAATACGGGTTCTCTTGCAAGTTCAAGCACACTGGTAAGTCACCCACTACGACAGCGTTAAAGACAGACGAGAGGGGTGTCCCAGTCTGTACCTTCTTCCTTCGCGGAGTCTGCCAGAAAGGACCGGGCTGCCGGTTCAGCCATGAAATCAGCCAAGCTCCAGAAAATCCAGCCATTTCCGAGGTTGCCGTCGCTCCCACACCTCCTGCTCCGTTTTACCGGCCACAAGAAACGCCAACGACGCAAGCTACCCCCGAAACGACCTTCACCCACGCCGGGGAGCTGTCCAAGGTGCTCAGCGGCGCAACCGTGATCTTTGGCGACGGAGCTACGATACAGAGCGTATCGCTGCGGTCCGACTTCTCGGCAGTCCAGCTCTCGCACGTTCATCTCGGCGTCAACGTCGGCCGCATAGTTGCATTTGTGGCCTCGCTCGGATTCGCAAACGTTCGTACGGACTGCATTCAACTGAAGCCAATCCCCGATGGCTCGGAACAAGTTGCGGAAATCAGGGTCGAGGACCCGTCGTTTGCGGAGAACTTCCTGCGCCAGGCTGGACATAAGCTGAGGATGGATGGCAGGACGTTGGCGGCAACGCGCATACAACATGCGGATGGTGATTCTGGTGCGAAGCGGTTGCAGCTGAGTACCGTTAGCTGCGCTTGGTTCAAGCCGTCGAAGGTTGGTTGGCTCCACTTCGCGAATGAGGGCGCGGCTCTTGCTGCTGTCAAACTCCTCGGGAAGGGGACAATTCGGGGAAGAAAGCTGCAACTGACATACCGGGCGCCTCGAAATCACGTCTTGCGAGGCCTCAGTAACGAAGTATACTCCGTCCAGATTGGCAACCTGCATGTAGACACAACGTCCCCGGACCTGCTTCATGCCCTCTCTCGAAACAAGCCCAAGGACATCAAGTGGGGGGCTGCATCTTATGATACTCCTGACTACGCAGTAGAACGCATCATGAGGCGTCAGCTGGAAGAATTTGGGCCGCTCTCGGACTGGGAAGTGATCAACGATCACACAAGTGTCAAAGGCAAGGCCACAGCTCGCTTCGTCAGCGCCGAGGACGCTCGGAAGGCGGCAAGCCAACTTGACGGGCGCAAGGTTCCTGAGCTGGGATATTCGAAGGTTCACGTCTCGGCAATTGTCTCCATCAAGCTTTCCGTACAGCTTCTCATTCTACGAGCGGTTCAGACAGACGTGGATGAGCTGAAGGCACAGATCTGGGAGACGCACCACGTCCACATCAAAGTTTACGATCCGCCGGCCCACTCTCTCTATACGACTTTGCGGATATACGGAGACGATCGCCAAGCGGTAGCCAAAGCGAAGGGCTCGGTGGAAAAGATCCTTGCCGGTACAATAGCCAAGGATGGCGGGGATCCAATTCACGACCTGTTCTTCTTTCAGCCCGCCGGGAGCGAATTCATCCAACGTCTCATGGAAGAGCATTCGGTCCTTGTTTACCGCGACATGAAAAAGACGCTCCTACGCATCTACGGTCTCCCCAATGCCGTGCAGGATGCAGAAGCGGCACTCAGAAAGCGCAAGTCAGAGCGCTTGAGCATGGTCCACACGATCCCCTTGACACCACAATCGCTTCGTTTGGCCCTCCACGGAGGCTTCAAGCGCCTCGTTGAGACCTTCGGCAAGGATGCAGTCAAGATCGACATCACGGGAACACCGAAGACAGTCACCTTCCGGGGCTCCGCAAACGATTTTGACAGAGTCTGCGCCATAATATCTGGCACAGGTGATGATGAGGGTGAACTGCAGCACCGGATGGCAGCGCTCTCCCCCACAGACGAGGACGATCTTTGTGCCGTGTGCTGGACGACACCCGAAGACCCCGTCCGCAGGCACTGTGGCCACACGTACTGCCGTGAGTGCCTTGCCGGCCAATGCTCGTCGGCAGGTGAAGACACGGGCATCCCGGTCCGCTGTCTCGGAGGCGGTTCTGAGTGTTGCAATGAGGTCATGACACTTCGAGAGCTCTCTGAAGCTCTCCCTGCTGCAGAATTTGAGGCCTTGCTGCAAAAGGCTTTCTTATCGTATATTCGCGCCCGTCTCGACGTCTTCCAATTCTGCCCAACACCGGACTGCGACCGCGTGTACAGGTGTAGTGCAGACGGCCGGACCGTGCTGTGCGATCAGTGCCTCGTGGATTTCTGTACGACGTGCCACGTCGCGGCGCATGACGGCTTGTCCTGTGCGGAAGCGAAGGATTTGGCTGGTGATGGTGAGGCTGCGTTCAGGAAATGGAGGGAGGAGAACGATGTCCGAGCATGCCCGAAGTGCAACACCAATATCGAAAAAACGGATGGGTGTAATCATATGACGTGCCGGGGGTGTGGGATCCATATTTGCTGGTTCTGCATGGCGGTCTTTCAGAGCTCAGGCGATACATACACGCACATGAGGGAGACTCATGAGGGCATTGGGTTATAAGCTTCTTTCGTTGGCGCTGTCTGCTCACCAACACGGGAATTCTTCGTTTTTTACGTAGTAGCTGTTAGCGTGAGAAGTCTGTCTCAAATTATAGTCACTGAGTATTTTTCCTGACTTTCGATAAACAATGATCGGAAGGAATCCACAACTGATATACCCGGAGCACCTCCGTGCACTGTTAAAGCCACGGCCAGGATGTCCACGCCATCCAATAACGGCTTGTACAACCATGCCGGCCTATGGTTTTCCCGTCTTTAATTAAGTACACACAACACCGAATCTAACGCGTCGCGTCGCATCAGCACGCGTCTGTCATTCCAAAGCATTGTTCGCCTTTGCGCTACCATGTCCTCGCCGCCCCTACCCCCAAACCAATGGTCTCCGTCTCCCATCCCTGAAGTTCCAAATCTATATTGTCCGCGCTGTCGTACTCTCAAGCCCGAGTATCGTTTTTACACAAGAGATGGTTCTCTTTGCAAAAGATGTGGGCCCTGTCGACGAGCCGTATGTAACCAATCCTCCATGCGGCTTATTTAACCAGGTCATTGTAGAGACAGCGCCCTCGTCTAGCTCCAAATCCGTCCTCTGGTCCACGAACCTTATCGGAATCCTCGCCCTCCCATACACGCAAGCGCCGGAACTCTGCGCCTGCCGCCAACGCCAGTGAACCTCGTCTGAAACGCCGTCGCATTACCCCCGACGAACACTCACCTTCTGACGAGTCACCCTGTAACGATTCTCCCTCTGACAGTCCATCCTCTGGCAGTCTTTCCAGTTTGTCCAGTCTGTCCTCTGGAAGTCTTTCCAGCCTATCCAGTCTGGCCTCTGGCAGTCTTTCAAGTCTGTCCAGTCTGTCCTCGGACAGTCCACCCCCGGAGGCGGCTCCGACGTCGATAATACACATTACCGTGGGAGGCAATGTCCGTGCCGAAGTAAAGACCAGCGGCCCTACCCGCATCATCTTCGTCTCGAAGTCCGGAATATCTTCCGACGATTACCTTGATGATACATATACGGCGCCAACGACGGTATTCTCGGCGCGAGCGGGCAGCGGCCACCCCGAAGTGAGCACCACCTGCCCTAACTGGATAGTCATAGACACGGCGCCGGTTGCAAATGAGGAAGATGATGCTGAGGGCGGATCTGCGGAAGAGAGCGATGATGTGGTGGTGGTTCTGGATTGAAGGTCTCTCATGGTAGGGATGAGGCGTGTGCGCGCATGGGAAAAACATGAGAGCCTTGCCAAATTGGTTGTAAAGATACGCTGTATTTTCCTTTGTGCAATTTGTTGTTCAACACAAAAATTTCATCGCTGTACGTATTTCCGACACGGTATTTGTTTAGACAGGTCTGTCTCCCAAGTCGGAGATGTATGCTCATGTTTGGTAGTTAGCTCTTTATTGTAAATTTCGGTCGAAGGCAATACATTCCTGTCTTCTGTAAGTTCAAAGCCTACGAGTCCTGTTATTGTCATGAACATCAAGTGTATGCTGCATAGTCCAGCTGAACTCTTCGGTATATTTTATGGTCAGCTACACTTACAGCTACAGTAACCTATTAAATAACACCCTGATAGGATAGGTAGCTTTGTGGTATTTACTCGTTGAAGTCCTATACATGGGCCAAGTGAAAGTAAGAGTGGGGAGATACTGACCGGGTACAGCACAGCGAATCCCCTCCAACAGGTGCTCCGGTCACATTACAGAGGATAAACGACATGCAGGAAAAAAAGAAAACGAGAAAAGAACAACAAGCCCAAACTCGTCAAACGCTATGCGTCCGGCGATGCGTCAACCCCGCCTGATCCACAAGCACAACCTCGACCCCCTTCTCCCCCGCCGACGATGACGACGGCGTCGAAGAAGCCGCAGACTCAGCCTGCCACAACCCGCCGCCCTCCCCTCCTCCTCCTCCTCTCCCCAACCCGACCGACACATCCGCCTTCTCGCCATCAAACACGCGCGCCACCTCCTCCAACGAACACCCCCTCGTCTCCGGATAAAAGAAATAACACGTCGCGCCAATCACCACCAACAACACCACATACACGATATAATACCGCCACCCAATCCCCTCCAACGCAATCGGGTTCACCAGCGTATTAAACAGAATCGCCACATTCGTCGTCGCAATCGTCACCGTCACGCCCCTCGCCCTGAGCGCATACGGCCAAATCTCACACGGATACGCCACCAGCAGCGGCGTAAACGCCGCGTCGTACGCCGCATAGTACAAAAACAGCATCGGAATAACCGCGACGCCCACCCCCGCGGCGCCTTTCCCGCCATCATACACCCCGGCCAGCGCGGAGATGGCGACATAGCACGCCAGCATCCCGCCGCACGACAGCAGGAACAGCGGCCGCCGCCCGAGCCGGTCGACTAGATACACGGCGGAGAAGGTCGCGCAGAGAAGGTTCCAGGCTTGGATGCAGCCGTTGATGAGGGTTTGCGTGCGCACGGAGTGGATGCCGGCGGTGGAGAGGACGGCCGGCAGGTAGTACGAGACGATGCCGCTGCCGTTCCATTGCGCGGAGACGCCGAGCGTGAGCGAGATGAGGAGCCGGTGCCGGTTGCCGGGCGTGCGGAGCATGGCGGCGTAGCTGTTGTTGGAGGTTTTGGTGGAGGATTGCTCGAGGGTGAGGGCGCGTTGGACTTCGGCGAGCTCGAAGTCGGCGAGGGAGGTGGAGGGGGAGGGGGAGGGGGGAGAAGGGGTGGTGGACGAGGTTGAGGGTGGGGAGGAAGAGGAGGAAGAGTCGGTGCCGTCGCCGTGGTAGTAGAGGAAGAAGGCGCGCGCTTCGGCGGTGCGGCCTTGCGAGACCAGCCATCGCGGCGACTCGGGGCAGAGCAGGTAGCCTGGCAGCGCGAGCAGTGGCAGCGCGGCTTGCAGGAGGGACGGGATGCGCCAGGACCAGGAGTTGGGGATGGTTTGCGTGCCAAAAGTAACCCAGGCTGCGAGCATGGAGCCTGTGGGATGCGAATCAGTATCGGGGAAGAAGAGAGATAGTTGTATATGGGGACGGGAGGGTGGAAAGGAACATATGGATACTCACCAACGTACCACCCGCAGTTAAACATCGACGTCAACACGCCCCGATGCGTCGGAAACGCCGTCTCAGCAATCAACAGCGGCGTCGTAACCATAAACCACGCACTCACACACCCGACAAAAAACCTCCCCAGCACAAACATCGCCACTCCCCTATCACCACCATCACTACCATCCCCCTCACCACCCGCCATCGCCCCACTCTGCAACCCCACCCCCAACACCAAAAACCCATACCCCACCCACACCCCCGCCTTGCGCCCGAACCGATTGCCCACCCACGCCGCGACGGGGTACTGGACGATGGACCCGAGGGACGACGCGGCGTTGACGAAGCCCAGCCACGCGCCCGTCGGGTGCCGCATGAAGGCGTTCCACTGCGGCAACGCCTGCAGCCCGTTCATCAGCGACCCGTCGTAGCCGTTCGCCGACGAGAACAGGATGAGGGAGAGTAGGCAGAAGTTCAGCCGCAGCAGGTTGCGCCGCCGGTACCAGGGTGGGAGGTCCGAGGGCAGGACGGCGGCGAGCGGGCTGCTGTCGAGGATGGCGGCGGCGGCGCCTTTGGTGCTGGTGGTGGTGGGCGTGCGTTTGTGGCGAGTCATGGTGTTGGGTCTGGTTCAGCTCGGGTGGAGCTGGGTGAGAGGTGAGATGCGGGCAAGGGATGATGTGCCGGAGGTCCCGGGTCGAGCCGGATGGGACGGAGTGGCAGATGCGCTGCTGGTGGATGGTTTTGGATAAGTGGTTGTAGATTGGAGTGCAGTATTGAGGTTCCGCAGCGCAGCTGACGGGAGCTTATGAGAGCTTTTCAGCTGGAGGTTAAAGTTGCCAAGGCACGAGGTGTTGCCAGGCACGGTTTCTAGAACCCCCACGGGAGAGCCATGACATTGGTCGATCCGGACTGTTGGTCCGCCCGTAAGCTTCATTTAGCTCGTTCTCTAAAACATTTAGCTCATCTCCAAAACAGTCGCCGCTAGCCCACCTATTGCGCCGAGACTACGCCGAGGGGCATCGATATACCTAAGGGAACGACGGCACGCATCCGGGAGGTTCCGCTTCCCCGCGTGGTGCGGGTAGTGATGCTGGAAATGGCGTCAAGCGAGCTGTCAAGCGGCCCGCTGCGCCTTGGTAATTGCTAGATGATAAGCGGGGTCCTTTCCGAAACAGATTGCGTTAAGGATCACCGGCCCGTCACAAGGCAATCTTGAAAGTAACCTTCGCTCTTCGCCCCGCGAGTAGCTCAGCTAAGGTTCGCAGATCCCCCAGTGCTATTGGAAGAACAGTGAACAGTAAGTTAGAACCCTGCTATTTATTTGACTTCTGCTATGGTAAGCACTGACAAATGCGGAGTCACATGGACTACCGGTTCGCCACGAGAATCGTATCTTGGGACAAACTACGCGTCTCGAATTCTCATGGTATGCTGGCCGGCTGGTTTCATCAATTGCCGCGGCGTATTTTCCGGTGACGTCTTGGAACAGTCAACAACCCTGCACCCCGGCTCTGTAGGGCACCAATGTCTGCCGTAAGCTGTTGTGCTTTATGCAATGTCTCAATCATAAATGTGCACCAGAAAACCCAAACTTGTATCGTATGTACCCTACTGTTTCTGAGGCAGATCATCAAGCCGCACCGGGAGTCCTGCGACGACCTAGCAACCGCTAAAGAGTCCATCCATTTCTTCCAGCCTCTTCTTTCTTGTCTGCGTTTCCACTTAGCATGTAAACAATTAATGGCACGGAAATGATCTCACTTCATAAAAACGAGCAAAAATGAAAAGGCTTATGATGGTCAGGCTGAAAAGGATCAAGTAATTACCTCCATCCAATAGCCAAGAAGGCGGCGGAAGAGGCGGTCAATAGAACGAATGAAGCAATTAAGAGATCACTCATCACTTTCCGATGTTAGATCCGAAGAATTACTGGATCAATGCCACTTACATTAATGGTTCGAAGTCTTTATTTGGCAGCGGTGGCTACCTCGCTCTGCCACAATTGTGTGAGAATCACAAGTGCACCTTTGAACAACATGAGTCTTTTATGAGAATGTTTGTTGGAATCAAAGGAGATATTGAGCGAGTCCCAGCCCTGTGAGAAGAATAGCCAATCATAAACAGAGCGATATACACAGAGTTTCTTTGCAGCGCGCCTCCGGTGGCAAGTGGCGACAAAAGCGGTGGTTATACCTGTCCGAGACAGTAATTACCAAGGCTATGTACATTTTTCCATCACAATTTTTTCTATCTCCCTGTCATCCCTTAAATCTAAAGGGTGCTTTGACAGTGACATGGCCCATCTAGAGATCGGTGTGGCTGTATCAGAGCACTGCATTCCGCATCGGATAAATCCTACTCGGATAACACTGGAAAATGCATATCCAGATAGGCACTCAGACAACCCAATCAAAATTCGCTTACAAATGAACACGCGACAGAAGATGCCGCGACAAAAGTTTGCAGTTTACTAATTGGTTGTTGCTTGGCATCGCCCTTTCTGCATTAAAGAGGAATACATATTCCGCCCTCGTAGACCACCATTACGTCATACGCCCATTTAAAACACACCACCTCCATTGCCACGACCTCCAACCACCATCCTCAATCTCCCTCCAGCCATCCCACACCCACCATGCCCGCCGCCGCCACCTCCATCACCCTCATCATCGCCCCCTACCACATGGGCCTCTACGACCACCGCGTCGGCGGCGGGCCCCTCCGCATCCTCCAGCACGGAATAGCCAGAGAACTGGAACGCCTCTGTCCGACCGTGCACTTCACCAACATCGGCCCTGTCGATTCGTTTGAAGGCGAGGTCGGCCGCATGATCGAAGTCCTGCGGCGCATATCGACCGCCGTCACGCGCGCCGTCCACGCGCGCTCGTTCCCCATCGTCCTCGCAGGCAATTGTCAGGCCAGTGCCGCTGTGGCGGCTGGGTTGCGCGCGGCTGGCGTGGATGATCTAGGCTTCGTGTGGCTTGACGCGCACGACGATTTTGATACGCCGGAGACCAACGTCAATGGTTACCTCGACGCCATGGCCGTGTCGATGATGGCGGGGAAGAGTTGGAAAGCGCTCATGGCGACGGTGCCGGGCCACACGCCAGCCAGCCTCGAGAGCTTTGCGTACTGCGGCCTGCGCGACGTGACGGCCGAGCAGCGTGCGGTTGTTGAGGAGGCGGGGGTGCCGGTGGTGTGGGGGGATGCGGGGGCGAAGAAGGACTATGCGAAGGAGTTGGGGGCGTTGCTGGAGGCGCGTGGGAAAGGGAAGAAGAAGACGCATGTGCACTTTGATCTGGACGTGCTCGATGAGTCGCTGGGCCGCGCAAACGACTGGCCGAGTCCGGGGGGCTTCTTGGAGGAGGATGCGTTGGCGGTCATGGGCATGCTGCCGCAAAAGACGGAGCCGACGTCGCTGGTTGTCTGCTCATTTGATCCGAGGCTGGAGGGGGGTGATACGGTTGCCAGGTTGGCGGTGAGAGCGACGTGCCGCTTTGTGGAAGGTTTGTTTGAGACGGAGGTCTTGCAGCGGCGGTCGTAACAAAAAAAGAAGGGTTATTTCTACTTCGTTGTGCCAGCTACCCATTTATTATGGCTGCTTTTCCCTTATGCTCTCCTTCCGCTCCTTCGTCAAAAATATCCCGGCCACATTTTCCAGCACATCCATCCTCTCCTCCTCTGCCCGGCACGTCTTCACAGCCCTCGTCTTCCCTCCCAAATTCTTCACCGGATGATTCACCACCATCGTCTTCCCCCTTCTGCATCCTCCTTCGGCCCCTTCAAAAACTTGCCACCAGCAACGTACTCGTCTGAAAGCACTGCGGATCGTGACTGGTATGTTAGTTCAGCACGTCCAAATCTTGCTCGATGAACTCCGTCTCGCCGAGGAGGTGTGATCAGTCAACAGTACGGGAGGGTGCTTACCAAGCGTGCCAAGATATGAGAGCAGTTCCGTAAGTTCCGCACTGTGGGTCTTGTCTATGTTGGATACAGGTAAGTTTTGATTGTAGTATACGCTCTCCATCACTAACCGCACTCTGCTGTTTATGTATTTATCTTCGGCGTAAACGCTTCAAGGACTTAGCATTAATCGAGAAAGATTCCCCTAAGTGGGAGCTGATATTGGCCTGCTGTGGCCATTTTTACGTGAATGATCTATATACATGTAAGCATATTCGGCAGAGAAGTTAACCAGTTGAGTCTAGACAAAGACCGCTGAACGGTAGGAAAGTCATCACACTGCGGAAAGGGAAGATACAAATATGAGTTTATTTGATATTGATCATCATCGTGATGCTTCATGTAGATGAATCGTCACGCTATATAACGCTCTAATCCCCGGAAATAGCTTCATTAAAACATTATGCGATTGGTTGCAGAATTATGCGTTTGTAAGACGTGAGGTTCATAGGCCTGGAATCCTCAATGGCCAGAATAATGTGCGCGGTCTGTACACGTCAGCATATGGCCCCTGAAAAGCCGGGAGTTCCAGAACTTACGATATTGCTATTCACCCGGACATCAACCACGCTTCCGGACTCGTCGATATTGGTGAAGGTGACGTTGGGAGAAACAAGAGGGTTCGTCTTCGTCACCGTCTGCGCAGCTTCACGGTAGTGCCACCAATTGAACTCGAGCGCATCTCCATCCGGATCCCACGACGCCGACGCATCCAGCACCACCGACTCGCCAAACCGATACTCGATCTCCAGCGCATCCCCACCACCACACGTATCGTTCACAACAGCAACAGGGTGGTGGTTCGCATCCGTCGCATTAATCGACCACTGCATGCGCGCCGCCAAGTCGTACTGGAACGCGCTGCGCCACCGCCAGATGGACGCCTGCGCGCTGAACCACGCGTTGCCGTCCTGGCCCTCAGCCAGGTCGGCGACGTTGCCGTAGAGGCCGGTCAGGCCGGACGCATCGACGGGCTTGTACCGACCGCCCCAGCCGCCATATTCGGGGTGCTCGGGCGCGTTGAGCCCGTTTGGCAGGAGCCCGAGGTACGCGGGCGTGTCGCCTTCCATGATGTAGGCGATGTCCGGGTAGTAGGCGCCCAGCGGGCCGATGCGGACGTGCTCGTCGAGCCAGTCGTTGGAGACGATGGCTTTGTCGGGGCCGCCGGTGTCGACGTCGGAGGAGATGCCCTGCGTTTTTTGGATTAGTGGTTGAGTATGTCCTTTTTTGGGGGGATGATTGCTTACAAGCCATGTTGCCTGGTTGTACTCGCCGAAGGCGTGGATGGAGACGATGTAGAAGAGCGTGGGGAAGTTTGCTCGGATCCACGGGCCGGCGTTGTCTTGGTCGGAAATGGTGTACACGCGGAGCTTCTTGACGAAGGCTGCAGTCTCCTCCGCAGTCCTTGATTTTTGCACGTAATTCAGGGCCTCGGCCAGGACGTTCGTGCCTCCCCAGCAGCTGACCCAGAGCGGGTCTTCAGAAGCATCGGTAGCGTTGACGAGGGCAAGAGACGCATTGCTGGGCTCCAGCTCGAGCGCGGCGAGGCCATAGACAGGGTGTCCAGCGTAGATGCGGGACGCAACCTCTTCCGCAGAGGGGTAAGCGCCGGCCTCAGGCACGTTGCTGTTGAGGTTGTCCGTGACGTTCGCGTAGCCGCCGATGACTTGGAAGATGGTGTCCAGGTCGAGGGAGTCGTTCTTCCACACCGAGGTGACTGCAGCGAAGCCTTCGATCTGGAGCTCGTTGGCGTGGGTCAGGAGGCGGACCAAGCTCATCTGGTCGTCGGGCTCGTTGCTGATGTCCGACAGGACAAACAGCCGGGGCTTAGATTCGTAGCGGGCATTCTCGCAGCGGCCTGAGTCGATGGCGGACGCGGTGGTCCAGAATAGGAGGGATGCGACCAGGGCAAAAAGCACCCGGAGAGTGGCGGCCATGGTGACGTTTTTGCGGCTGGAAATCGAAACTCCTCAAGCCGCAATGGCGGTCCTTATATACACGGCCAGTCACCGGCTACGAAAAGCGGCCGAGACTCCACATGGAGCTCGAGCTTTCCATGCCCAGCTCCGACGCCATATTGCCGAAGCGGAAGACAGAATGGGAAGCCTGAAAATCACGTAAAAAATGTGTGAGCAGGGTTCAGCATGCGGAGGATCTACGGCCGCGGTTTCCCCGCAGTTTTCCTGTTGCGGAACGGCTGCACCCCGCAATCGGGATAGCGAGCGCGGAGTGCGTCAGTCGTCAATCGGTAGAACCCGCGTCACGCGCCCGATATGGAAACTGGAGCCACTTGTTGCCATAAACACTCCGACGTCGGCACTTGGCTGCGGCCTCGGCAGTTCTTTCGCCGGCTTGCGCGACTTATACGATATGCCGCTTTGTTTCTCGGCGTCGTCATTGGCGCGCCATGTCTTGAGAGAACAGCCGCATGGAGTAGGTTTAGGAGAGCACGCACTGCTTCTGCACGACATGGTCTGACTGTACTCCCCAGGTGGCCGGTCTGGCTGCCGACCGTCTAGAGACTGTGGGGTGACCCAAGAGGAAATCGAGTCCGAGCGGCTTGTATGACTCGTGATAAATCCGAAGAATTGCTCCTTCGGAGGGAAGTGTAAGGCGGTATTGAGTAATGGACGAACCACTGCTACTCGAGAGCGAATACGGCCAAGTGATTTACTGTACCGTGAGTTTAGAGGCGGCTACCTATCCAAACATTGCCAAACGAGCTTCTTGTCAGGCCCGAGGACTCTTGGCATTTGTTGATATTCTGCCGGACTGAATCCGATCTTGCTCATGTTGCCATTGCTTTAAAAGCACATTGCTCTTATTTTCTGTAACAATCACTTCAATGACGCGAACTGGCAACTGCCGCGCTGTGGCCCTTGGGCGTGTCATCACGCCGGACATTACCTTTGGTCAATTCTGCAAGCCCCTTCAACGTAGCCAGGAGAATCGTTAATTCCAAACTTTTCAAGCACGGGCATCGGGGGTCGAATCATCAGGACTAGCCAACGAAAGCTTTCGTTGTTATTTCGTCACCGGTGGTTTTCTCTTTTGACCACAGCATCCACTACAAAGGGGTACTGCAGCCGATGGCTAGCGTGAAGGATAGCAGGGCTCTGGGACATAGCGCAAGTATGCCTCAGCTCTTTTTTCCTTCTCCCCAATGAAAGAGAACATACATGGGTAGGTGAAGCTATCGTCCGGACGCGAAAGTATAATTAATAACCACATTTACGTCCAGACTCAGAGAAGACCGCATAGCCATACGGTTTAGTCAACATTGGCCAACAAGTCTTAATTCCGATATCCATCATGGTTAATCTAACTGTTGTCTATAGTTCATCAGCTCCATACTTTCCTGTTGAGTTATAAGAAGTTTCTGTGCGATGCCGCCAATGGCCACTACATTCCTGCCACCCCGACTGAGCCATACATAATCACATCCAGGTAAAAACACGTGGTACCACTTCAGCAGAAAGCCAGTTTTTGTGTCATCTTTAAGGGAGGATTGGCTGAGGCCTGCTTTCGCTGCATCCAAATATGTCCCGTTACTTCAAGATCAAAACGAAAAAGTCATCTTCACCATCATCGCCAACCCTATGTATATCCAAGGACAACAAAACTGGAACATAAAAAAGAAAAGCGTAAACTAGCAAATACGAGTACTGTCCTTATTATAATACAGTTCTTTAAAGACAAAATACTAGAAGTCCAATGTTGCAGTTCTACTATACGAAAGACTAACGTTTCGCATTCATACAATTTGACGTTTGGTTACGGGGTGCAAAAATCAGTCGGCAGACATTGGGCCGAGCATGCGAGGTGCCAATATTTACATGCAGCGGATTCTCCCGCATCACTTGTCGATCTCCCCGCAATTTATAGACTCGGGCCAACGGGTACATGTACTACCAGTAATAAATTATTTCTTAAGTAATTCGCACTGCTTAGAGGAGATGCAAGCTATAGAAAGTCGAGAAATGTTGTAATGACGACAAAACTACGCCAATGAAAAATGCATCTTCAACAAGAATAAAAGCTAGCAGCGTAGAAAATTAGCAAAGCGTAACGTACCATAGTAACATATCTGAATCAGATATCCAAAAGGAACAAGCATCAATATCCATTACAGATATGGATCAGGTAGCCGCGGCGCTCAATTGATTCTATATTAGGCAGGTGGTAACACACGTTAACGTAAATCCAATCGTTTTAAATCTCCAACTCGCAGATGGTGTTTTGCTTCCACCAGTCACGGTAGGATATGCTTTTCCTGATCTGATCTCGTAAATCATTCGTTCAGTGATGACATCACGTAGTACAGTAGACCCAAATGATCCATGCTCGGTCTAGCTTTATACCGACCAGACCTACTAGGCCTTCCAGAGCTGAAAGCTGCCTCATGAAATACTAATTCAACCTTCACGGACTCATGGATGTATCTGAACATTGACCTTATTTGTGGATCAATCTGTGCATTAAACGGGCGAATTTCATTATCTCTCCGCGCCACATTGCCACTGTAGATCTTTTCGAACAGAGGGAAAAATAACCAAAATGAGTGTAAACACTGCAGATTGTTGGGGGGAGTTGCGAAGCTGAATAGTCTCCATGATGAAGATAAATAGCCAGTCAATAGGCTGCGAAGCCGAGCGCGCACATCGATCCATACCACTTTCCAACATGTCTTTCGCCATTTCGTTCCTACTTTACCTCTTGATATCATTTTCAGCAACCATTTTTGCCAGCCAGGTTGCAGTCTCTGACTTTGAGGGTCGTCCTCAATGCACTGTGACCGCTTCGGAAGATGGGGGAAATGACGTGCCAAGCATCATGGAGGCCTTTGACACTTGCGGAAACTCCGGGAACATAATATTCCCCGAAGATGAACAGTTCAATATATCAGAGAGGGTTCACATCTCAGCAACTGACGTGCAGATTGAGTGGAGGGGAGAGTGGCTGGTATGTGTTGACTTTTGGGATCATTTCACCAGCGGCTGACTGACTTCCTGGCGTAGATGTCAGATAATCTATCTTACTGGCGTAACAATTCATATCCCATCGCCTTCCAGAACCACCGCGCTGGAATAGTCTTTTCTGGGAGTGGTATTCGAATCAAAGGGTATGGAACCGGCGGCGTCAATGGAAATGGAGATACATGGTACTCCGCCGAAGCTGGTGAAACCCAGGAAGGTCGTCCGATGGTAAGGTCCAGGAGAAAGTTATTTGTTGAACATGGAACTCATCATCAGTACACAGCCGTTTGTTCTCTGGAACGTCAGCGACGTGAGAGTCGAGGACTTTTACATCAATCAATCCCCTCTCTGGGCCCTCAACATCATGAACGGAACGGACCTGACATTCAGAAACATCGTGTGCAACGCTACCTCCTCAGAAGCTCCATCTGGATACAACTGGGTCCAGAATACAGACGGCTTTGGTACGTAGACATATTTCGACTTTCCATAGCCTCAGAGAAACATGGGTCCATTGACAATGAGTCGCTTCAGATACTATGGACGTTCGCAACGTAACTCTGACGAACTTCGTATATCAAGGCGGCGATGACTGCATCGCCATCAAGCCTCGCTCATACGATGTAACCATCCAGAATGTGACTTGCAATGGTGGTAACGGGGTAGCCATCGGCAGTGTCGGGCAGTATGAGGAAGACAGCAGTGTTGACAACGTCATCATCGATACAGTCAAGGTCAGGACACAAATCGCGAACTTCTGAGGTCTTGTATTGACATTCGAGGGCAGATCGTCTCTTCCAACGTCAGAGCTCGCTTCACCGCTTACATCAAGACCTGGATGGGGGCTCTCGTTCCGCAGGACAGTTATGAGAGTGCGGGTGAGCCGCGAGGAGGCGGTTGGGGCAACGTGACCAACGTCGTTTTCTCAAACTTCGACATCGACGGCGCTTCGGTGGCGCCTCTGATCGACCAGAACAGTGGAGACAACGGATCCTACTCGGGAACGAGCAAGATGCAGGTTCGCAACGTGTCTTTTGTGAATTTCACTGGGGTGTTGAGTTCGAGTAACAATGTTGCTTCTCTCAGCTGTAGTGAAGATTTACCATGCGACGGAATCGTGTTTGAGGGAATGGATCTGAAGAGTTCGGATAATGGTAGTATGACGGCTAAGTGCAAGTATGTGGTAGAAGATACCTTCAAGGGCTTAAGTGGTTGTACGTAGTCTGGATGCTGGTATGACTGTGGGCTCGTTCCACTGAGCACAGCCTGCTCTCTAAGCACACCAGATTGCACAAACTCTCCTACATTTATATAAACTACACTCCTTAGATAGCTTCGACTTTCGCTCTCAATGTCACAACAGAACCTGGGCTTAAAGAATGACGTAATCCCATCGTTTTCACCCTCTTTTCATATACGCCAAAGGAAAATCTCCATGCAACTTTTCACCCTCTTTAGTGCTTGAAGACTTGGAAAACAAGGTTGGCCGTTATTGTGTTTTATATAGATTCTTTGCTACTATAAATGTGTATGGATTATTTTCAGAATTAAATAGGATCTAAGCCAACGGATCCCAACATCGTAAGACAAAACACAAACGGTAAGCTAGGTTGGACCCCGAACCCAATCTTCTAATTACACTTTTGGCGGAGAACATCTCCGACTTTTATCCATCACCGAACACAATGAGTCACCTTGCAAAGCATTTTTTCTAGCTTCCCATATAAGACGCAGGTCATCCTGTCTTTCTTCAACCTGCAACACGATTATTGGCCATCATAAGACTCACCACCCACCATAATGCCGCCGTGGTTCCAGAATATACCGCGCGATGCGCAAAGCGTAGCCGCTCTGGAGTTTATCGGCTTCACCCCGCAAGCCGCCCAAGAAATCTTCGCCAAGTGGTCCGCCCGCCCCGATCCCGACACCAACCCCGACGAGTTACTCGACTACGCGTACAGTCACGTCCGGTCCTACGATCCTTCGGAAACTTCGCCCGGTCGCGAGACAATGACGAGGATGGGTATCAGCACGAAGATGCAAGACGCCCTAACCGACCCCGAATTTGCAGGCATTGCCGCAACCGAGATGCAACAATTCTGGATCCGCGATACTCTGAAGATCAACTACCTCACTCTCCTTCAGCTGCAACGTCGTCTCAAGGAGATTGAAAGCTCCGGCCAGTCAGAGGAAAAGGGAAATACTGCCGCTTGACACTCTCAGTAGTGAATTCAGGTTTGGGCCGGCCTTGTCATCCAACTCTGATTTTGTCCAGCTGAATCCGATCGGGAGGCATCAGAGGGTTGGTAGCAATCTTGTTACCGACCCTGGGAAACCCGGGCAAGCCGACTGAGCCGTTGCCCATTGGCAAAGTATGCATAAGGGTTTGCTTATCAGATTGTGATTCTGCGCATTATGAGCTCTGGAGTCTGTGGTTTCTCCGCCGGAGTTGAGATACAGGGTCTGGGCTCCAGCAGGAAAGCAAATAAGAAACTTGTGGGCGGGAGTTTAAAGGTGAAAAGTTATACGGCGCGAGGCCTGGGACGTCTACTTTTAGAAGAAAAGCCTTTCAGATCTACCATATAATATTTACGCTTGAGAAGACACAACAACGGATTTCCTTACGGCTCCGACTTAATACGGGTGAGAATATGCAGCCTGTTGCTTATATTCAATGGATATGTTGTAACAGCAGTTCTAATCTAGTGCGTACTATTAGTTTTACGTAGACTTTGGAGGAAGGCATCTCAGGAATAATGTCCTTACGATGCAAAATCAGATCTTACAATCAATATTAGTAAAAATTCAAATAGAAAGGCAATAACATTCTTTACAAGACCGCACTCATTGCTCTATAATTCCTACGCAGCACAGCTGATGGGAGTTTGAAGATATCGTAGTCGATTCCTACAACGCGCGCGTCAATTCTAGTCTATTCCGGCTTTCCTTGGCCATCTTAGTCCCGCTCAACACAGCTCTTGAGAGGAACTGGAACAAAGCTAAGCAACCATTTCCAATCACGCCAAACCGCACCGTAGCATCAAAGCCCCACCCCCGCAACAAACGCAATCCGCAGCAGAAACCCAAACCACGTCAACCCCTGGTTCCCCCAATCCTGCCAGCGCGTCCAGGCGCGGGGGTCATAAAACACCTCTGGCTGGCCGGCGGCGTCGGCGATGCCCTTGAGTGCCCACAGGTGGCCGATGTCGGACGAAACGATGATGCCGGCGAAGACGAGGCGCCAGACGTCCTTGCGCTGCGTGCCGACGTAGCGCAGCACGACCAGCTCGACGAAGGCGAACAGCACGTACAGCGACGCCACCTGCCACAGCAGCATCGTCTCGATGGGCGTCTGGTGCAGCGTCTGCGCGTGCAGCGGCGGCGGCGTGATGATTTGGAGCGTTTTGGTGGGCTCCGCGACGTAGATGTAGGCGCCGTTGAGCGCGAAGATGGGCTCCAGGACGGTGAAGAAGGCCCGGTAGATGAGCGGGATTGGCTTGGGTTGTTGGTTGGTGGGCGCCATGGTGTGGGTGGGGCAGAGAGAGAGAGAGGATTGAGGGATGTGGGGTTTGAGATGAGACGAATAATGCTTAGGTTGGATGGCGTGCAATATATACTGTGCTTAATTTAAAGTTCTGATGGTCCGGATGTCGCGGGAAGCTAGGCGTCACGACTCGTGCCGATGGGATCTAATGGTTTAGCCGGGAAGGAGTGTCAGGGATCCAGCAAGCTACGCGCGACAAGCCGCCAGCTAGTAGAAAAAGCATCGGCGGTGCCCGAGAGGTGCTCTTAAGAGTAGTCTGTATGGCCGGCCTGGCAAAAACGAAACGACGTGTTCAAATCATCCGTAGATTGTAGTTGTATCATTTTATCAACGTCTTCATTCCGTTTCATGTGTCGAAAATAGAACCGATGCCATGATAAACCGATGTAATCTCTGATGTAATGAAAACTAACGGACCTATGAAAAATAACGGGAGATCTAAAACAAAATTAGGAGTTATGTTTACTCAAAAGAACTTTGGAACTTATGCGCAGTTTTCGTCACTTATCAAGTCATTTGGTCAGAGCAGCATCGAGCTTTTCACTCACCACTTTTCCATACCAATCATACACCACTTTACACATGGTTAATATCTCACGATTTCTGTGCATGATATGCTGCTTTCAATATTGGCCTGCAATTATAACGGATATGTGATACTAACTGGCCCATAGAACTACTCATAGTATGTACAACACATCAGATTTTTGATCTGCTCATAACGCATTTATGGTATCATTAGTCGTCCCCTGATATTAAGGTGAGGCTACACTAGTTCAATCTCCATCTCCGGCCAGGGGTCCCGTCGAGTCAACTCTAGCAGGCTCGGGATCCTGCATTCGCGTGCTGTTGGCTCAGACCTATACAAATCCGTAAAGCTAGCGTTTGTGTGCGCAAAGTTATCTTCTCTCTCGACCAAATCCCTTGAAATATCTTGCGAATTCTCAAGCGGGAGAAAACCCCTCTGCGATAGTGAGGCAACGCGGCGATAGCGCTCTGGCGTTTCAGAGATCACTGAACCGGCTCCAGGGCCTTGTGGTCTTTGTACACGCTCTAGTATACGATGTAAAGCCTCCTCCCAGCACAAAAGTGCAAAATCCTACGAGAGCACCTGAAAAATAACCCATGGCTTCTCATCACTGCGTTGTAGCCTGTGTGATCGCCACCGCTCCACCCAGTCACTTTCTGATCGCCACCTCTCCAGACAATCGCTTTCCGATTCCTCTTTCAAGAATGACCACTAGTCACGGGATATGCCGCACAACCCCCGAACTCGAGCCTCAAATCTCGTGAAAACATTATATGACTCATCGGACAAGAACCGAGACGTTCTCCGGTCCTCAGAAGGCTGTAGCAGCGGACCTGTTTGCCGGAGTGGGAATGGCTTGGTTGGTATGAATCTCTCCTGGTCGTTGGGCAGGCCTGGCGTGATGACGTTCCCGATGTGGCGTACCGGTGTGGATCGCATGTAAGTTGGAAAACTTTGGTGACGACCGTAGAGGGCGATAGCCCAGCTCCAGGGCGGAATGCACGGGTCCCCTTCGGGTCTTCTCAACCATTGCCTCCAATTTCTGTGCCCAGACCGTTCTGACTCCTGATTCCAGAAAGAGCCATATGCCCAGTCGTCATCCCACAAGCCTGCCCAATATCCGGGAGGATGTGCAGATCCGTTCCATACTTTACCCTCTCCTATTTGCGCGAATCTCAACTTCAGCTCGGTGGTCTTTGCAATACTTGCCACTGCTTCCAGCTTATCGGATTCGTAAGTAAAGCATCTATTGCTCAGTTCATTCGGTATCGCGTAGAACTAGTATGTGATGGATTCCTGGAGTTGCTTGCGTGACATCACCAACGAGTCCAGAACGTCAGACCGTATGAATGCACGCCAGAAGTGCGAAACGTGCTCGAAACTGTCGTTCAGCTTTGTGGTCAAGGCCATCACATCAAATATGCGATTCCGCTTGATTTCCTGGTCGACCCAATTGACATTTCCCTTCTTGGCGTGTGTCAAGCAGAACCAACCCATCTGAAAGTCGGTGTAGTGGAGCTGATATATACTGCTGCATTGTCCAGCCACGTAAACTCCAAGGAAGCGCGAGACCGTAACGTTCTTCCGTATTGAACGCCTGTGCGTGGACATTGAACGTGTCCATAATCTTCTCTTCATCCGGATGCCGTGGAAATAGTGGTACGTATATGGAGCATTCGGCAGGGTAGTAACCGCGGGAGAAGATTCCATCATCTGCCGACACCCCATTGGTGACAAACAGCGTGACCGTGGAATCACTTTATACAAGGTTCATTCGAGCCTTGTCATGATTCAGGTCTTCCTTGCTATCTTGGATGATGCAAAGAGCATCAACCCAAAGATAGTCGAATACCAGCCTTCGAGTGACACTTATGGCATCCTGAATGGTTTTAGGAAGTGTCGACACACTGACTCCCGGCGCAAACTTTGATAGCGGGTCAACTCCTTCGAGCTTTACCTGCTTTGACTGCCCCCACCAGTAGCTCAGGGCGGCGTATTTTCCCAGCTGATAAGATAAGACAAAACCGTCTTGTTTAAGACGCCCGTGGACGGCGTCTTGTCTTGTTTAAGACTGGGGGGCCCCGGCTTGTCTTGTCCTGTCTTGCCAAGTGGGAGCCCTGGCAAAGGCTGTGCCAGGCAGCAAAGCAAGGCTTGGACCCTGGGGTCCAAGAAAATCGAAAGATCGAGGATGCGGTGTAAATCACTATCCTGTCGGAACAATGTCCTACAACACTGAATTCCATCTTGACCCTACCTTTTATTCTTTCGGGAAATGAATTTCTATGAATACTATGTGTCTAGATACACCATGGTGTTCTGATGCGTCTCGACTACCTACGCGCCGCGGAAAGTGGGGCAAGCTTTCCCCGCTCGAATCCCAACCAGACCAATCAAGTGTAAGCCAAGCGATGCTCGGGTCTCATCGCCCCTGTACGGCGGCTACGCCATGGTTCAAGATATTTTTAGGCTGCAGCTTGCACCGTGATGCGGTGTAGCGATTACTGGTACTTAACTGCTCTTTAAACCAAAAGTCCAAAATCATCCCAGGTGTGAATAGTATGATCTCTCCCTTTTCCATCTCTTTTCGGGATACTCTTTTGAATGACCACAATATTTACAAATAAATAGCCCGTTCCACTTCCCTTTAACCCACACGATCAAGGCTATGCCCAATTCCACAGGCAGTGGAGTCGAAATCTCCGGATGGACCCCAGGACCGGATGGAAGGGGCACACTTGACATTATATGGACCAGCGTCGTAACCATGTTTCTTTGTAGCTGGACTGTTCTCTGTCTCAACTTGCCGCCAGACTTCTTCACTGATCGGATGTGGGTGAGGCAGAAGCTTCTCATGACTGGTCTTGTTTTCATTGGACCTGAATTCCTCTTTCAACTTGCTCTTGGTCAATGGCTATCCGCACACAACTCGGTAAAGCAATTTCAAAGTTCTGGACTCGACAACTGGACCATGAAGCACGCATTTTTTGCAGACATGGGAGGCTACGTGTTCGACGACCCTGAAGAAATGGCACGGTTTCCCCTCACAGCCAAGCAAGTTTACTACCTGGTTCACAAGGGTTACGTAGGGGTTGATGATGCTCTGGTGCAGCCAAAAGTCATTGCCGACCGGAACAAAGGCGATGGAGTAACTAGGCTCATCACCTGCTGTCAAATATTTTGGTTCTTCCTGAACACAGCGGGGCGGATGGCACAGGGCCTTGCTATAACCACACTCGAGCTCACCACGCTTGCCACTATTTTTTGCACGCTCGCCACCTACACAGCCTGGATGCACAAGCCCCTCGACGTCAAGACAGCAGTCCCGCTCAAACCAAAAAAGCCGCTGCGCCTCATTCTCGACGACGCCATCGTGGCCGGGGAATATTCCGGCGAGCCGTACAGACGAACGCCACTCGACTTCATCGAAGCGGCGCCCTCGTCATGGTACATATACTGGTCGTACGGGATGGACGTTTTCCGGCGCATGCACATCCACTTCTGGCGCGCCAAAGCGCGGCCGGCCGTCAAGATCGCAGAGGACCATTTCCTCCCTCTCTCGGGCCGGCTCAACCTGCTCCTCTTCGCCTTCCAGCTCGCCTTCACGGCCATCCATCTCGCCGGCTGGAACTTCTTCTTCCCGACGCCGGCCGAGCGCGTCCTCTGGCACGTCTCGAGCGCCATCTCCGTCGCCTGCGTCTTCGTCTACTGGGCCGTCGACCTCTTCGCGTTCGACGTCCTGCCGTGGGTGTACGGGAAGTTTCCGTCCGTCGTACGGTGCAAGCACGCGCTGGAGCGGAGCGTGGATAAGCGCGCTCCTGGCAGCATGCACGAGCGCTGCCATGCCACTGCTGCGAGACTGCGCAACCTCTCGGAAGGGCGCGACCCGCAGTTCGCTGTGCCGCTGAAGGCGATTGCGCCCGTTGCGGTGCTTGTCACCGCATACTGCGCTACGCGCGCCATTGTGCTGATCGAGTGCTTCATCGGCTTGCGGCTGCTTCCGGTCACGGCGTACAAGACGGTGCGGTGGGCAAGCTTCGTACCTCATTTTTAGCAAGAGGAAAACAACAACAAATAATAAAATAGAGAACGTGCTGGGAAGCGATGAAGATCAACAAGGTTTATATATGCGGGTTCATTGTCAAAATCGACACGATGCTGAGTCGTTTCCTCCCTCCTTCGACTTCGGCTGCGTGTTGGACTTCGCGGAATGTTCGAAACCCAAGCGTAGTAGTGTGCAGGCAAAAGTCCTACCCAAGCACGCACGGCGTTTCTCTACCTCTACGACGGAGTATGGGCCGCATTCATCACCACCCCGGCACCAGCAGCAGTAGCAGTTGCGCGGCAGCATAATCAGCAAGCTGCATGTCTGCATCGAACTTGTAATCAGTGATACATCCCCGCGAGCACGCCGGGTCTGCCGCTGGTATGTATGGAGGCATTGTACGGAAATGCGGCTGGCGCCGGAGTGTGTGAACGAGGAGGAGCTGGGCTGTGAGGGGTTAGGAGAGAGAGAGAGAGATCTCGTGTTGATGACGTTGAGATGGTCTTGTGAATAGAAGGGCGAAAGGCTGCAACGGGTGGGGAGATGTTCATTGCTGGAGTTCTATTGGTTGGGGTTTGGCGAAAGATAGCAGTACCCGCTGATGTGTATCTTTATTTGTATCTACTTAGTTTTTCGTTCCAATCGCCAACGTTCAGCTACCCTCTCATCACAAGGCATGAGTAACCCGTTCCATGATTCATGTCGAGCTTGTGCACTGACAAAACAAAAGAGTGGGAGTACTGTAATCTTGAAGATTACAAGCCGCATCATCCGCCGACTCCGGAGGGTCAAGCTGGAGCCAAGACTACATGCTTGAGGCCAGTCAAAATCATAGCTCATCACCTCTGTTGCATACAACGCACACCCACGCGCCCGCAGGGCCCCTCCAAAGCCGTCAAAAGCATTAGACAAGCCTCGTCGGGGCCATCAGCGACGCGCAGATCACATGATTGACATCATCACCCTTCGGAGAAAACTCCGCGATAGAAAGCTCGAAGTCATGCACACCGCACCTCTATAGACGAATCGCGAAAGAGAGAAAAAAAAAGAATAAAGCACCCATAAAATACTTCTTCTTGACACGTGTTTCACAATGAGGCAAAGGCTGAAGATGCAGACAGGGCGCGCGTGCGGCGGGTCATCACGAAAAATTCAGCCCAGCTCGAGCCAGGTGGTGGCGACCGGTCAAGTCTCTGTGCTGTGCTGCGTTGCTGCAGATGTTCTGTAAGCGCTGGGCGGGGAGGATGACTGACTTACTGGGCAGAGGATTCATGCAGAAGCGCTGCGGACGGTTGGCGCGGATGGTTGTTGGATGGGAGGCGCAGCACTGCAGGAAGTTGACCGGTCGAAGACGTGTCCTTCTCCGGTGAATGTTGATCGTCCCTTTGGCGCTCGGCGTGGTGTGCGATGATTGTTTTTTCTTTTTCTCTGCGGAAGAGCGAGCGTTTGGGCACGAAGTGACGCCGAGATGTAAAGCGGTGAAAGCGTGAAACCAAGCCGTCGAGGTGGTGTCGTAATCAGCGGAGAGAAGGTCGGTGTTGAGGTGTGTCGACGCGGTTGGTCGAAAAGGGGCAGGCACACCGCAACTGCGCAGCGAGAGAAGTGTTAGTAGGTTTATTTTTGTTTTTCGGCGAGCGGTTGGGCAGCTGTGCATCGTGGGAAGTAGCAGCAGAAAAGGAAACGTACCAATAAGTTGAGACGAGAGTGGGGCGCGTTTCAAGCGGAAGAGACCCGCGGGGGACGCGCGTGCGAAGATCCGTGAAGGGTCCGTCCGTTCTTCGTCCCTGTGCTGATGTGACTCTTCGCCACCAGGGGAGCAGTGGTGAAGAAAGTCAGGGGGACAAAGAGCGGTATGTGCAGCGACGTCGAAAAAAGCAAAAGGCGATAATGCAGCAGCGCGTGCCAGATCTCGTGCGACGTGGGATCTCGGAGACAACAAGTCATCATCAGTGGTCGGGGTGATGTCACCTCTTCCAGACGTGAGATCTTTGTCCCTTCACACCCATTCTCAGATGATGCTGCATTAGCGCCGAAGCGTCTCTCTCCGGCATGGGGGCCGAGGGTAGTGTGCTGCAGGAACACGTTTCCTCGTCGAGGGGTCTTCCCTGATTCGAGGCAGCGCTTTGCTTTCCCCATCGGCCCGAACCGAAACAAAATCGAAGCGTCGACGAATGCGACGAAGGCGTCGCGAAGCACACTGGAAAAATCCGCGACGTTTGAACAATCCCCGGGTTGCACGTCTCGTGGGCGCGTCCATGTGCAGCGTCCCTGATTGGCAGGCGGCGCTCGGGTTCCCGTCGTGTACGCGCCGCCATGTGGACACAATCCCCGAAATGCTCCGACTGCGTGTGCCAACACTTGCCCCGAGCGTTTCGCTTGCTTTTCTGTATCAGGTAAGGAGCCGACGGACAACGCATCAAGCTAGAGACGAAACTGCCATGTGCCGAACTGAATGTGGAAGTGTCCCTGGAGCCGTGTGTCTGTTTGATCGGAGGCGATCCGACAGTGTTTCCAAAAGACCCTGTGACTCACGTTTCCCCTGGACGATGATCTGCAGTTTGAGGCCTGAGGTGAGCAATCTGGAATTGCAGAGAAGACGGATGCTGTAAGTTGCAGAGATGGTTAGAGGCTGCACAGAGCAGTGTGCGTCTCACAAAGAGAGGAGATGCAGATGAGGTTTCATTCTGTAGAACTAGTTCTGCTGAACCAAAAGAAATATGGAGCTTGGCCGTAGATAGGAAATCCAAAAATTCCTGAAAAGTAATCTGAGGATGTCCAAAAGTGGTATCATAGCTGTCGAGATCATGGAAATTGTCATGAGGACCGAGACGTTGCACATCAATCGGTCGCTGTAGCGAGTGGTGGAAGACGGCTGTTACGCCTGTCTTTCCTGGAGACGTTTCGTAGTTTTCGCGCTGGAGGAATCCAGGCACCTGGATCGAACTGGTCGTGATAGTCGTAACGTCGTAGACACTCTGTCGAGGCCTTGTTCATCCGCATCGGGTCTCATCGAGCTGAATTTGCCGAATTACCGACTCCGATTGCCGACGACAGTAAAGGAGATGAGATCTTGCGTCTCTAAATTAACTCCAAACCGGGGTCGCGTCGGCTGCGGCGATGGCCGTCGTCGTAACAAGGCACCGGGCCTTGGAGGGAGGAGGAAGTGCATGAATATTCTCCGGGAATTATTCAGCGGAAGCGACGGGTAGGGCGGGGGACGGGCGTGCGCTGCAGGTAGATGGCCTCGTCCTCCTCGGCGACGACCTGGAAGGTGATGTCGCCAGATTTGCTGCTCTTGCCCGTCATGGGGCGGGAGTTGATGGTGCCGGCGCAGGAAGTGCCGGACATGGACGAGACGGTCGAGCCCGGGCGGTGGGGGCCGCTCCTCTTGCTGCGCAGCTTGTAGACATCGAAGTCACCAAGCGTGCACGAGTCAGGGCGGTTGGAGTTGCATTCGAAGGCGGCCTCGCTGAGGTCCGTCATGACAGTCGAAGCCGAGGAGTCAACCGACCACGAGGTGGCGTAGGTAGCGTTGGAAGAAGAAGAGCTGGGGCGCTCCGACCAAAGAGAAGAGGCGGAGCCCTTGGAGGAGAGGGTGGCGGTGCTCTTGGTGGAAGGAGCAGTGCTCTTGAAAGACGAGACGGAGCTCTTCGCAGAAGGAGCAGTGGCCGTCGACTTGGAAGAGACGGAGAGGTGCTTGGACGAGCCGGCCTTGGGGGAGCCGTGGTAATGGGAGTGCTCCTTGGCCTTGCCGTAGAGGTTCTCCTCTTCGGCTATGCGCCTAAGCTCGTGCTCGTCGTAGTGGTCGGGAGGGAAACGCAGGGTAGCCATGACCTGGGTGGTGGCAGAGGCGAAGGGTTTCGTCCACTGGCGCTCGTCCCATTGGTGTTCGGAGAAGCTGGACTTGCGCTCTGCAGGTCTGGAAGAGGTTGTTTTGGTGGCTGCAGGTCTGGAAGGGGAGGCCTTGGTGGCAACTGCAGGCTTATGCATGGTCCCGGTGGACTGGGGTTTCGAACGAAGTTTGGAGAACATGGTGGCGTAAAGTGAGTCTGGAGAGGAAACTTGGGGCTTCGGGCCATGGTGATTTATCTTCAGAGAATGGTGTCTTTGTCAGAACTCGTGATGTCCGTCTTGAGAACGCGGTGAAAGTCGCAAGTGCGCTTCTCCCCACTGCCGAGCACAGACGTTGGCGAACTTCACCGCTACCTTCAGCAGCTCCGGGAGATGGCCGGGGCGCTATCGATAGGACGCCGGCTGTTTCGGGCAGCCTGTCGCGCGCTACGCCGCCAAAAGATGTCGTCCTGGCGCAACGCTGAGTCCTGCTGCACGTGACTTGGGCTTCCCTGTTCTGACGTGTCAGGATAATGCCTCCAGCAGCCGGCCATCAGCTGATGAGTCAGTCTGCGACCTGCGCCCGTTTCGGAAGACTCCAGCTGGGTGTTGCCGCGGGTTAGGTGCCAGCGCAACGCAGGGTCGTCATGTCGTCGCAACACTGGCTGCCCCATCGCATTCCAACCTCCGATTCATTGGCGCATTGCGGCGCAGTCGACTGTTGAGGATGTGACCGACCACGTAGCAGCGCTGCGCTGGAGTCGGTTGTGCAGCGAGACGCCGGAGATGTTTCCCACACACCCTCACAGCCTCCTCGCCTATCACCAATGAGTCCTGCTACGCTGGCTTTGCACGTGAGCGGATCAACCATTGTCCGAGATTCTGCGGCTGTCGCGCAGAACCCGGAGCGCTTGCGGCGCTTTCGCATGTTATCAAATTGCATTTGTTGCTACGAGCCGCGATCCGGTGCATCACATAATCTCCGCCCCACTCCCTGCTCTTCCGCAAGCGCTCGGCGGCAGTGTCCGCTCTAGCCGCTGCCGCCGCTGCTCTTCTCCCGCCGAGCTTGTCGCGACCTGATGACTATTCCCGGTCTCGAACCATGCACTATACTCTTCCCAGTCAGGCTCCGCTGAGGTGTTGCACTCTCCTTCATGCCCGAGCCTGCCTTCCGCATTATCCGAGTTTCCCCTTCACCACCAGCCATCCAAGCTGGCTCACGCGCCAACGCTCGCTTGCAACGCGGCCCCCTCCTGAACTCAACGCTAATCTCGGCCTCACGATGAGTTGGCTCAGCCATTCCAAGGCACTTAGCGAACGCAGATGCAACTCAACAAGCCGGCGGCTGGAGCGGACCTGTCATTCTAACCAGCAATTGCACCTGGCAAACGTCTATCTACCGCCATAATACGGACGACCCTGCGCCCACGTGCTCTCCACACTATAGCTATCTCTACTATTTACCATCACTACTCTTTTAGTGACTGCTCTCGTGCCATACTGGCCCACCAACAACAAAGCTGCGGGGGCAGAAGGCCAGTGCACGAAGCCCCCTCACGATAATTGCGGGCTTCCCAAAGCGGTTGCGGGGAGCTCCCGGCCAACGTCATACGCTACGGATTCAGCAGGCGCTCCACTTGAGCTGTTGAGGTAGCATCGGATAGCTCTTTTCATCAAACACCCTGATGGCTGTTTCCGGCTCGACTCCACCGCGGCATCTTCCCATGATGATAGCGCACTAAGCACCGGGAAAAGCGCCGACACGCGCCAAGCTATCTGTTGTCCCGGCACCGTCCGATTCCAACATGTTCCGATCCGGCTTACGCGCCCGCGCTGTCCTTCTTTCTTTCGACGTCCTTCCAGAAAGAGGATGGAATCCCTCGAGAACCATGGCGCCTCGTTTCTCCGTCGTTTCGAACACCAGCCTCCCTCCTTCGCCTTGGTCAGGCGAGCGCCAACTGTCTTCGTTCCCCAACCAAACGATCGTGTTCGCGTCATCCATCTGTCAACGCCCGAACACATCCATCGCGCCTGGATCGGTTTCGATTTTTCTGCCGTGTGCATGCGAAATAGCAGTTGGTCTCTTGGCTTGCTTTGACATCGACGATAGCCGCCGCAAAGCATACCGTTGTTTCCTTTCGCACGTAGTCTCGCTGCAGCACTGACCTTCGAAGCAGGACGCACGAGGACAGCAACAAACAGGAGTGGAACAGATAACGTGTTCAAGGCGATGCGATCGATGCAGTTTACGCGTACGCCAAAGTTCAAACTAACAAAAAAACCAAAATCGAAAGAAAACATCCCCAGAATCCAACAATTTTGAATGACCGTCACTGTTTCATAGCAAATGCAAAACCCCGTAGTCATCAGAGCAACACCCAAAGTCATGTCGTTTTTCTTGATACTCAACCACATTTTCCCCAGCCGACGCATCATTCACAGAGCGTATCTGAAGTGCGGGTTTTCTCTCTGCAGCAACAAGTCAGCACGCACGCATCTTCGGAGAAAACACCAACACCGTCCACAACTTACATCAGTCAAATCCGACAACCCCTGCTCAATACTCTCCCTGCCCGCATCACCGTCCGGTTGGCCGTACGCAAGATCACGCTGTAAAAAAAGTCAGCAAACATCACCCAAAATCCATCCCTCAAACAACTCACCTTCCGATTTTCCCTTCTGCACACCACCCAATACACCACCAACACCCCCGCCTGCACCGCAAAGCACACAATCATGGCCACGAAGCCCGACCGATAATGTGGCGCCTCGTGGCTGAAAAACAGCTGCGGCCCCACGACATTGCCGACGCAATACGCGACGAACAGCGCCGCCGTCACCGTCCCCTTCTTCGTCCGCCCCGCCACATTCGCCTGGATCAACCCCAGACTGAGGACATACGTCGCGCTGAACCCGGGGAGGAGGTAATACCCAATCAGCCTTCCATACTTCCCCTTGCCCCCCTCCTCCTCCCCTTCCTCACCCTCGGGAATCGCATACATCAACACCGTCCCCACCAACGCCACCACTATCCCCCCAAGCATCAACCCCACCCTCGCCCCTCCCTTTTTTCCTGTAAACCTCCCGGCAATCCACCCACTCACCCACAACGCCACAATCTGCACTCCGCCGCTCGGCATGCCCAGCAGCGTCGTGCCGAGCGTGCTGAACCCGAACCCCTCGACGATCAAAGGCCCGAACGCCACGACACCGCCGTTCGGGATGTTGGACGCGATGGTGAAGAGGAACAGCAGCCAGCACTTGGCGTCGGTCAGCGCCTCGAGCGCTTGGTGCGGCTTGTAGACGCGCGTGTCGAGGCCGGTGTTGTTGGAGGCGAGGCGCGCGACGGCGATGGCGCGTTCGCGGGGCGTGAGCCAGCGGGCTGCGGTGGGGTTGGAGGCCGCGAGGAGGGTGAAGAGGAGGGACCAGGCGACGGTGAGGGCGCCGAAGATGATGAAGGGGAACTGTGGGATTTGTGTGTTAGATGGTTGGGAGGGAGAGAGAGAGGGGGAGGTGCAAGAGAACTCACTTTCCAGGCCGGCAGCGCGTTGTCGATGTAGCCGATGCCGTAGGCGACGGGCCCGCCGATTATCTGCGCCATGCCGTTCATCGAGAACCACATCGCCGTGCGGAGCGGCTGTTCGGATCTGGATTGGATCTTCCGTTAGCAAGGAGCTCTCGTTGTCATTGTTGCCGCCGCGAAGCAGCGCCGCACCGGGTCCCGCTAGTAACTGACCTTTTGTAGAACATGGTTGTGAGAAGCACAAAGCAAGGACTGACTCCGGCCTCCAACGCACCAAGGAAGAACCGAGTCGTCATCAAGCCGGCGAAGTCGTCGGCGGCCGCCATGCACAGGAGGACGGTGCCCCAGAGACCACTGAAGTAGCGTCAGCCGATTGGAGAAAGAAAAAACTGAACATGTACGACAGCGGATGGGGATGGGGAGGGCTTACATGATGACGCCGCAGACCCTGGTGATGTGCACTTTCTGGAAGAGGTAGTTGAGCGGGAACTCGGCGATGAGATAGCCGATGTAGAAGATGGTCGTCAGCCACGAGTACTGGCTGCCGTGCAGGCCGACGTCCTGGCGCATTCCCCACAGCGCCGAGTACGAGATGCAGGACTTGTCGAGGAATTGGATAAGGTAGGTGACCATGAGCTGTTTTTTTCTCCTGTCAGCAATATCCGTGGCCTGATGGGGGAATGGGATGGCTGACCAGAGGCATGAGGTGGAGGTCGATCTTCCATCGCACTGCCCGATCCTCTTCCTCGGTGAAGTGTTCGACCTCGCCGATTTCCGCGACGACTGCGACGCCGATGTCGTCGGCATGAGGTTTGCCACCCATGTCTGAAGGCTTTTCAGTCTTGGTCTCCATGGCTAGAGAGGGCCGGGGACCGCCTGGAACAGCAGTACAGGGACTGAGGGGATCTGTGGAGCAGGTTAATGCTCGGACAGGGAAGAAGAGAATGCAAGACTGTGGTTCTGGCTGCCCTACATCGTGCCGGAGAGCGGTCTTTTCATACAGCACGATGGCGGTGCGGCCTTATCGCAGACATCCCGAGGAAAGTCTGGGGTGGAAGGTGGCTATTGGGTCGGGGCGACAGGGGTATCGGCTGCGGCCCGGCCGATGTCCCTGTACTCAGTTACAACCCCATATGACAATCGCAAATTCACTCTGGCGTATAACAAGACGGCTACCCCGCATCTTCCAAGACTTTTTTTCGTCTTATCCAGACCTGTTCACGAGATCTTTCCCAAAAATGTCCGAGTCCAAGCTTTCTCCCGAGGTCATCGACCATATCTGCCAAGCCATTGACACAGCAAGCGATGAGCTGCGGCGCTTAAATCTCGAGGTAAACAGTCACCATATTACAAGAATGCAGACAGGATAGTAACAAGAATTGATAGATCTACAACAACCCAGAGACGAAATACGAAGAATTCAAAGCATTCAAGCTGCTCACAACCTGGTTCGAGAGCCAAGGCTGGACAGTGAAGCGGTCAGTCTACGACATTGAGACCGCCTTCGAAGCCCGCTTCACCGTCGGCGAGGGCGGCCGAACCGTAGCATACAATGCCGAATACGGTACACCTCCCTCTCTCCTCCTCCCCAGTCCGGCTCGCAGAACACTCACCCGCTAACCTATACCTCCCGTAGACGCTCTCCCCAAGATCGGCCACGCCTGCGGCCACAACCTCATCGCCACCAGCACGCTCGCCTCCGCCCTCGGCACGGCGGCGGCCCTGCGCCACACGCAAACCGCCGGCACCGTCCTCGTCGTCGGCACGCCGGCCGAGGAGACGGGCGGCGGCAAGTACTACATGGCGTTGCGGGGCGCGTGGCGCGACGCCCACGCGTGCCTGATGACGCACCCGATGCCCGACTTCTCGACGCCCGTGTGCGCGACCAAGGCGTCGTGGAAGTTCCGCGCGTACTTTCGCGGGCGCAGCGCGCACGCCGCCGCGGCGCCGTGGGAGGGCCGCAACGCGTGCGACGCCATCGTCGGCGCGTACGAGGGCATCGCGCGGCTGCGGCAGCACCTGAACACGACCAAGGACGGCGGCGAGAGCGTGCAGGGGGTGATATTGAAGGCGGGGGAGGCGCCGAACGTGGTGCCGGATTACGCGGAGGGTACTTTTAGTATCCGCGCACGCAACACGGCGGGCTTGCACAGGCTGCGGGAAAGGGTGGAGCCGGTGTTCACGGGCGCGGCGGCGGCGGCGGGCTGCGAGGTCGAGCTGTGCTGGGACGCGCTGTACGAGGATGTGGTCACGAATGTGGCGCTGGCGGGGCGGTACCGCGAATACATGTTGGCTAGGCTCGGCATGTCGCCCGACGAGATGGTGCCGCTTGATGAGGCGGCGCGCAAGCACGAGCAGAATGGTAGCTCCGACATGGGCAACGTCACGTACGTCTGCCCCGGCATCCAGCCCATGTTCCGCATCGACGCCGCCGGCCCGCCGCACACGCCCAAGTTCCAGGAGGCGGCGGGGACGACCTTCGCGCACGAGAAGGCGCTGCAGGCGGGCAAGGCGAATGCGCTGGTGGGATATGAGGTGCTGGTGGACGACGGCTTCTACGGCGAGGTGCGGGCCGAGTGGGAGGAGGCCATGAAGCGGGCGGGAAGAGAGATAGCGAGGTAGCGATAAGAAGTGGTTGCCGGTTCGGCGAAGAATAAAATCAACCGCGAATCTCACCCCACCGCCCCGACTTGTCGACTTCACCTCCATGTCCGACCCGAACCCTCGGTCTGTCACTCCGCTGTTGCTCCCGCGTCGGGAGGCTCCGAGATTACTAGCTGACAGCGGGACGACAGCTCACTCGCCGCATGCTTGAGGTGCCGCCGCTTGAAGTGCGTCAGTCGTCCAGCTGCCGGGTCGGAGGATTGTGGCTGACCCAGCCTGCAGAGTCAAATGCGCGGGTCCGGCCAGCATTCCGTGCCAGCGGTTCGTTCGTTGTAGATCCCGCCTGAGATGCGTCCAGCTGATTGGCAGCGACAGATGCAAGAGCAGCGGAGCAGACTGTCAGTTCGTGCAGCCGCGAGCGATAACGCGGGCCGCCACCGGTCCCGATGATGCGCAGTGAGAGAAATTAGCTACGCTAAGCTTCACATGGTGCTGACTTGCTCAGATCTGACCGTTTTGCGAGGCTGGAGACCCAGCTTGCCCGCCTCACCGACGTTGTTGAGGGCATGCGAGCCGAATTGACGTCGAAGCCTGCGCATCGCTCCTACGCTGATCGCCCCGAGTTTAGTAATCTTGCTGGTCCCTGGCAATCCTCTGCATCTCACCAAGATCTGGTTGCGCGAGGAATCATCACCGACGACGAATGCGTCCAGCTGTTCGAGACGTCAGCAACGCCTCATTCCGCATCGGTGGCTGCCCATCTCTGACCATTGCAGGTTTCTTTCACAATGCAACGACACGGTCGCCATTTTCGACGGCATTCCGGAGACCCTCGACGTCATCCGCCAGGAACCCATCCTTCTGGCCGCAGTGTGCGCCGTTGGATCCCGCGCATCATCCTCTCGCGAGGCCGATCTGCACCAGAAATGCCTCACTGAAGCGAGGTCCCTCATCTCGTCCGTGGCCTTCGGCCCGGCGCCGAGCTTGCTGGCCCTGAGGGGCATCATGCTGATCTGCGCCTGGTATCGCTCCGACCGCCTGTGGGGTACGGTCATTACGCTCGCCTACGAAATGGGGCTGCACGAAGATGCCTTGCGCTTGCCCGACGAGGCGAAGACGATGGATCGCGATGAGATCGAGAGGGCGAGGACATGGCTTTCCATCTTGACCTATGAGATGATGTGTGTCTTCCATTGGCCCGACCCGTCCGTTGCCCTTTCTGACCTCAAACCAGGGCGAATACCTCTCGCCCGTACCTGGTTGAGAGCAGCCAACGATACACAGACCTAGCCCGACATTTAGCCCTGTCGCCATTCAGTAGGCCTGTCGATCAGCGCATAATGGCGTACCTGGAGCTGTTCAAGATAATTGGTGAGCTCCGATTAGCCTCTCTGGGAATGGAGCAGCTCTCACGCGCGCAGTCGAAGGAAAGAACAATGCACTCGGCGACCTGTCGATTCCAGAGCAGGAGGCTCAGCTGGTGGCGCTCAACGCTGCCCTGGACACCTGGTTCCACCGCGTACACAACTCCATCGACCCTCTCTACCAGACATTTTCGAAGCCCCAGGACCGCAACCGACTGGTGATACCCTACGCCTTTGCTCGACTGTGCGTTGGACCGGACAGTTTACTGCGACGCCGGCTGACTATGCACAGATACATCAACGGCCGCGTCATTGATGGCGGTACCTTATCGGGCGCTATCCACGAAGCCGAGCATTTCGCATTAGCCGCCGTCAACGCCGCCGTCGATGCAGCCTTCCTTCTGCTGTCGACTGCATTCGACTCCAAGGCCCTAGCGCAAAGCCTGCGTTACACCATTGTGAGACAATATGCTTGTCGGAGATGTGATACGCTAGCTGACTTGCCCAGGACTACTCGAGCATGACGCTGACGGCGGCCCTTTCATTCCTGAGGCGGGTTGTGGCGCTGCGGCAAGCGACCGGGCTCCCGGTCAACGTGCCAGCCATCGCCGAGATTCTAGAAAGAGCGCGGGATGCCTTCGAAAATGCCCGCGCCTTTTCGCATGCCGAGTGGACGAAGGGGTTGATTGAGGAATGCGTCTCAGCGTGCTGAAGCTTGCCGGGATGTGGCGCGTGGCGTGCAGGAAACCCCGGGATGCTTCCCCCAACTGCCAGCCACTTAAGCAACACGAGCTGTCCCTGACTACTGCCCCCGGTTAATCGTTGCGCCGACGTACTTTTTCCGCTGCACCCCTTCTCACGACTCGGATACTCGCTGCTGAGTTTGGCCCGCCAGGCCCGGTTAGGTTGATGGTTTTAGCAGTACCGTGCTTCTGAGATAAGCGACGATCGGAGCAGCTTCCGGCCTAACATGGTCCCACAGTCTATTTCGCGTTGCTGTACATAGAAAGCGGGCTGGTCACAGCGCGCCGACGACATGGCGCTCCCGAAATTGGGTGGCGGCCAACCGCATCAACACCGACCCGGTCCGGAAAACGTTTGCATTCTTTACGCTTTTGCTCCCACCGCCCTCTTGCTGCACCGAAACAGTGTCTTCCCGAAGGATTGATGGGCAAGCTTGCACGTCAGTTTGCATTTGGCCCCCGGGGGGCATGGAACAGTCGTGCCGGACGAAATGGGGATGTGTCGTGGGCGGCCGCCGCAAAGGAGCCCGGGCCCAGACGATGTGCGAGGCCATGACTAAGAACCAATAAGCTGAAGAGCCACTAACAATCCAAATGGCTTCGGTGGTAGCAGGCGCACCAGGCCGCATCCAGTCTAACTCAGGGCGCAATCTGCACTCTGGACGTACGCTAGAAGCTTATCGGGGGAGCGGCGGCGCTGGTCCATGCCCCCCTTTAGAGGGAGCAGAGCAAAGCAAGTGTCGCCGCGGGGAAGCGGGAACGCCGCGCGAAAGCTGCGCGATCCTTTTCTCCTGGGCGCATTGAAAAACATGTGCGCTCCCTAAAGCCGTTTTTTCCTTCTTGATGCGCTTCTCCCTCACTCGAGTCGAAGACTGGTCGCATTGAAGAGCGCAGCAGCAGCTCAACCCCGCACGATTTACAAACGAGAGCATCGACCCTCCCTTTCCCGTCCTCCCGCGTCGTCGAAAGCAGAACCCGCACGAGCTTCCCCCAAGGCCACCCAGCGACACACCACCCCCCGACGCCATGTCCTCCCTCTTCTCCTGCTTCGGCCCGCGCAAGCCGACCGGCGCGGGCAGCACGACCGACGAGCACGGCAACGCCGAGACGAGCACGCTGAACGAGAAATCCGGCACGAACAACACTCCGGCAGCGCCGGCAGCTCCGCCGCGGCCAGCCTATGAATCGCGCCTGCCGAAGCCGGCCGCCGACGCGACCATCGGGGCGGCCGTGTCGGGCGTCTTTGACAGCATCGACGTGTACGTCGAGAAGTACTACCGCGACAAGACATCGCTCGAGCTCGATTCCACGCACGAGGCGTGCCTGATGCTCGTCGGCACGCCGCACCTGCCGTCGTCGCCCATCGACCTCGTGCAGAGCAACCGGCCCAACCCGCTGGTCTGCCGGCCGACGAGCCTGATCAAGCACTGCATCGCGTTCCTGATCCAGCAGTCGATGACGATGGACGAGGGCGGCAGGAATTCGCTGCTCCCGCCGTGGGCGACGAGTCTGCCGCAGGCGCTGAAGGGGCAGGACAATGCGGATGATGGTGAGTTTTGCTTTTTTTTTTTTTGGATTCCCCCTTTGCGGATATTTCCTTCCCCCCTGCAGCGCCGTTGAGAAAATTAACTTTTTTGCTTTTCCACAGCCTTCGACGAAGCCTTCGCCCACTGGCGCGTCCTGACGTCGTACCTCCAACCCACCTCGGCCGCCTCGATCAGCCCGCTCGCCAAGCAATCCCGCACCCAGGCCACGCGTGCCATCGCCGACCGCATCGGCGGCGCCTTCGCGCCGTGGGAGAGCATGCCCGGCGCTCCGGAGCAGCGCGCCGACCTCGTCGCCATCTGCGAGGAGGCGGCCAGCGCCGCCGCCCTCGTCTTCGCCCAGCCGTCCACCTTCGCGTACGTCTGGGAGCCCGTCAACCTGGGGCTCGACGAGGAGCCGCGCAAGGTCACGGTCATCAAGCCGGGCCTCGTCAAGGTCGTGAAGAAGGGCGAGGAGGACCCCGCGCGGTTGTTGGATGCGGCGGGTGCGGGTGAGGACGGGGGTAGGGCGACGATTGTGCAGCCGAGGCATGTGTCGTTGACGTTTCCGGTGGGGTATGTTGCTGAGTGAGGAGGGATGATTATGAGTAGTGCTTCAGTGCGTGAACGTGGCTGAAAAAAATGACTGCACTTCTTTAATGGGTGGTGGAGGGAAGAAACAGAACACTGACTGTACGAAATGAGGGGCGGAGTAGTGGTCGGGGGGTGGGAGTCATGGTGCCATCTTCTTGTCGCTTTTTTTTCTTTTTCCTCCTCCTCCTCTTCTGTTTTCTTTTTCTTTATTTCTTTCTTTCTTTCTTCCTCGGGAAATCTGCTACGATGATGGACGGGGGCGCCTGCCGGGAGTCCCCTGGAAATTTGAGATACCATTGGATTTTGCTTTTTTCTTTTCTTTTTTTCCTATAGCTCTTTCGTCGGTTTATGGCAGGTCGCCGCTCATGTCGTTGTTCTTTGACGAGTGTCCTTGGGTGGAGTCGTCGCTGCTGCTACTCCTGTATGTGTGTGTGTGTACAAATAAGAATGTGTATCACAACCAACAACGAAACAAAAAAAAATGAAGGAAAGAAAAGACATTGCGCTTACTGCGGTCCTCCTCCTCCAACATCGTTCAATGCGTCATCAGTGCCGTTGCTGCCGCTTGCTCCTCCTCCTCCTCCTCGACCCGATGACGATGAACGACCGCTCGTCATAGCCTCCGCAAACCGTGGCGCCACCCTCTTCACCAGCTTCCACGTCGCCGGCGCCGACGCGCAGATCAGCCCCACGTCGACCTCGACGGCCGACCAGATGCTGCTGTCGTACGACACCCACGTCTTGTCGGCCGAGCGCAGGATGGTCGAGATGCGCACCGCGCGGATGATGGCGGCGATGATGGTCCTGCAGTTAGCCCGTCAGCCATATACGATCCCAAGCACCTACTGCACGGTGAACATACAACCATCCCAGCGACAAGAAAAACAACAGCAGCCCCTTCTGCCGCCTCCCCATCTGCAGCCCCAACACGCGCGGCACCGCGTGCCCGATCAGCCACACGTCCGCCAGTATATTACACACCGCGCTCGTGTAGAACGCCGGTATCGTATCAATACACTTCGCTTTCCCCTCCGCAACCAGCGCCCTATCCCACACGCCGGCGACGGGCCGGCACTGCGCGATCGACACGACCTCCAGCGGCACCGTGTAGACGACGACGAACGCCAGCGCCGCGAGGCTGAGGTGCTTGTTCCAGCGGTCCGCGAAGACGCGGAGGTAGAAGAGGGAGACGGAGACTTTGGTCAGGCAGAGGGTTAGGTTGTAGAGGAGGAGCGTGGCGTAGGCCAGTTGGAGGCTGGGTTTGACGTTCGAGAGGGGCACGGTGGCTAGGTGCTGGCCGGCGCCGTAGCGGGTTTGCAGGCAGGAGAGGACGGTCAAAGCGAGCGAGCTGAGCCAGGAGAGTGTTAGGGTGGTGTCGTCGGGCCCCCAGGTGTGGCTGAGGAGCGATTTGGTGGTGATGCGGGCGAGGACGAAGAGGGTGGCGAGGGATTGGGGCAGGATGTTGCCGAGGAGGATGAGGGGGGCGCGGGAGGGCGGGGAGGACTGGTGAGGGGGTTAGTGGTGGGGGAGGAAGGGGGGGTGGGTGGGTGGGTTGTGGGGTGGTTGTACGGTGTTGTGGGAGGACATGGCGTGGCGAAGGTGACTTGCCCCCCCTCTTGTGATACCTTCTCTTCTCAAGCTGAGACTTCTGATCTTGGCATTTGAGAATCTCAGAGGAAAAGGCTCTGTAGGGTGGATGATGGCCTAGATAAAAATCAGAATGCGGTGGTGAGTGTAGCTAGGCAGAAGGATATTGCACTGAACGGTGATGTACTTGAATCCATGGCACAAGGCCTGCTTAAGGCTTTCATGATCGCTGAAACGGATTTACTGTGGTCACTAAAGCCTTGTTGTTCAAAACCTGGTGTCCGCATGCGTCCGGAACTGTGGAGAAAATGTTTCACTACGAGAAGGCTTCCCAGGTGATGAACACGGTATACCTGATCACGAACAGAGCAACCGACCCGGGCTGCGTAGAAACCAACGCGAATTCTACTCGGTCCCTATCGAAAATTTAATCATACATATCTTTGTAGGTCAGTTTCGGTAAGTAGGAGAATCAAATGTTATTTTGGCACTACTATGCGCTAAGATTCCTAAGGAGGAAAAAAAGGCGAGGAAACTATAGCACCACTACATCCAAAGACCAAGGTCGAATTTTACGTAAAGAGTTGTTAAGTTCGCTTCCAACCAGCAAATTGCGATAGGAAGTAAAGCTTGTGATCCTGAACACATATTTTCTCATCGGCAAGGACCTGCTTGAACTTCTGATATGCCTCGGATTGCATGTGAATGTCCATGTGAGCCTGGTCGGAGAACCTAAATATCGCAATGAAGTCAGTCATCAATAGTAACCATCGAAAAGCGAGTTCTTACCGTTCAGTGACGACTATGACCGGTCGATTATCTTCCGTGGACTTATAAAACTCATACTGCCAAACAAAAGGTTCATGATCGTGAACGAATGCCGAAAGAGTTTCGATAATCTCGACCAACTACTAAAAGTAAGTCGACATAAGAATACGAGAGTAAAGATTAACGTACCCTGTCGACCTTCTCCGGGTCCGGATACATGACAGCAATGAAATGGATTTGTTTGGACGCCATTGTGTTTTTTTGTTTAAAAAAGAAAGTGCAGGGTAAAAAAGTCGAAAGCGACTTGTACTCTATATATAGTTTTAAATGATAAACGAGTCAGAGTTGAAGTGACCCGTTATCGGCATCGGTGTAGAAGTAACCCGAATCTATCGGAGACTTATCGTATAAAGCTAGCAGCCAATCATATTTACCAGCCCTAGGCTGATCAAGGCCGCTATTGGCTAGTGGATAGGAGTCTTTTATTTACGTATCGGAAAAAGAGGGGCGCTTTTGACATATCTCCACTATATCTTGTCAGCTGATAAATAGTAAGTTTACACGACTCGCCGACAAATTGTGGAGACGAGAACACGTCACAGTGGGACGAACAACCATTACTGGAAGAACATGATGACTAGTACATAGATAACTGGGGGCGTCAGCACTGGAGGGGGGCGATTGAGTGGCAGGGTATTCACGGTGCTGCGCGAGGATATGACATGTTGTGATGTGAAGATAGTATTTAGAACAATACGTTTTCATCTTAACGATGACTTCTGTTACGTACATGCGTTTCGTTCGGTAAAGGGAATTGCCGAGGCATATGTGCCTATAATTTTATAGCATTATTATTCTTTATGCTAGCCTTTAGGTGTAAGACTCCTCTGTACAAGCATGCTTACGGCGACCCCGCACCTGGCTGTGTTTCCTCTGAACCCTGTCAACAATTCCTTGGTCGTAGCGCGGAGTGTGGCTAAGCGAGGCTGAGAGCATGAATTGCGTTAATGTACTACTACCTTTTGGGGCCGTTTCAGCCTTACAGAGATTCGCTCGTCTCGCATTAGAGCTGAAAAGGCGAGCATCTATTAATAAGTCTTTTCTATTAGGAATTGTTGGCTGCTGATTGTAGGTGCATCCCACTATTAGATTTTATAAGCATGTAATAGTAGTTTCTCTCGCTCTGACTTCGATTCTTGTAGTGTACGATGATTGTATGACAAGAAGCGCATCACAACCTAATATTCCCTCCCAGCCCCCACCCTCTTTTGTCTTTGTGGAGCGCGACTAGAAAAAGGTGCAGTCCTTCGTACAACTGTAGCTCTGCTATATTTATTTCTTTTTCGTTCGCAAGGCTGTTATGGGGCTGTGTCTTTCTGAAGCGTGCCCTGCTTCTGCTTCGACCGTGTCCTATTTATGCACAAGGCCGGGAGGCCTGATATGCTTATAAAAAGCGACAAGCTGACCGACTCGCAATAGACTCACCACAAGAATGATCTATTCTACCACTATCAGACTCAGAATACTGCAACCTCAAAATGCGCATCTCTTTCCCATCTTTTCGAACAATTCTTAAAACAGCCTGGCACCGCCAAGCTCCAGGAAAAAGCAGCACACAGTCGGAGTGGGTTCCTTCAATGCTTCGCAAGACCCGTGCTATTCCGATGGCTGGTCTATGTTTCGCTTTGATCGTTGTGCTCGAGATTCTTTATCAGACGATGGAGAAGAGCCATGGCATCCGAAGCGATAACAACATCCTGGTTATTCCAATTCGTTATCTACCAACAGCTGTAGCTGTGGCTCTCGGAATCACCTGGAAGTCGATTGTTTGGGACATCAAGATGATCATGCCCTGGTCAATCCTTAGCCGCGACCGCTGGGCCGAACCGTCCGAATCTCTTTTCCTGAATTACATCCACCAGATTGAAGTCATGGCAGCGTTTGCCGCATTCAAGAAGAGGCACTGGGCTATGTTCCTCGGACTTCTGACTGGATTTCTCTGCGGGGCTGCAGTTGCTGCAACCAACTCTTTGACATACGTGGAGCTGCTCGCGGAGGTCAAGGAGCCGGCCATATTACGAAAGACATCTCAATTCGACCTCAGCAATGGAACATTAGTCTACCCAAATGGAACTCTCGCGATTCCAAAGGATCATCTTGGGAACATTCCATATGCAGCTGTCGCAGTAGAACGTCTACCAGGAGGGCATTCAGCGCCATGGTCGAATGAAAACTATGCTTTTGATTCATTCGCGCCAGCGTCTCAAGACCTCATCCTGGAAAATGCCTCTATTGAAGCTCATGTCGACGCTTTCTCAGCAAATATGGAGTGCCATCATTTGCGCATTGCATATAAACAGGAAGAGGAGAGCGGCGACTTCAATAAACCATTCATTCTTGAAGCCAACCAGGAAGATATTGCTCTGGCTGGGTGTTCTCTCCCGATAAACTGGGAAATCAAGAGCTGCTATCATAGCACACAGGCCTGGCTTAATGTCACCAGTTGCTCAGGAGCCCTGAATGATCAACGGATTCTGGCCTTTATTGCTGTTCCTGAAGCATTGAATAGCTCACAAAAATGCCATGACATTCAGTCTCACGGAGACTATAACAGTCTTCAGAAAGGCGAGATATCTGCTTTATCCACGACAGCACTCCTCTGCAATGCCAAGTTCTCCACGCAGGAAGTATTTATCAGGGCGAATGCCAGTACTGGAGAAACTATATATCACGAGCCGACTTCACCAACCAAATCTGTCAACGTGTATCCCTCAATAGAATCAGTTCTGCTATATCTTCTCAACCCTACCGACTCCAGGCACGCCACGTGGGATACAGCAGACACAGAGTATGCATTATATATGCCATCAAAATATTACGGGGTGGATTCCTTCTTTTCAGCTCTCAACGTGGGCAGAAATTCCACAGTCGAAAGAAAGTATATCAACAACCCTACAACTTTCGAATCTGATGTCTCGAATTTTTCAAGTGCTACCCTGGCGCAAATTGTCAATGCATTTGCTAGAAGAAACGAATCAGAGCCTACACCAGGCTTCATCACATCAACAAGCTCCAGGCTCTTTATTCGGGGCTTCTCTCTCCGCTCATTACAATTTGTCCTACTTGTAGTTGGACTAGTTTTCATTCTACAAGCAACTATTCTGAGGCCCAAAACTCATCTAACAGAGAACCCAGGCCCAATAGCAACGGTGGCTATAATTTTGGCTGCTTCCGAAGCTCAGGTGGAGCAAAATGTCTCAGGATATTCCACCATTTCCGACAATGAGACTCGAAAAGCGCTCTCCTCAACACGGTGGAGGTCTAATTCGAGAGCTGAAGTTACACGCCTCGAAATTCAAGCGGAAGCCGAATTTGGGGACTCGTCGACTGATGCACAATTTGAACACCATCATGGATGGCGTCCTGCCGTTTTCAGGGCAGTCTCACAAGCAGGAATAGTCACTGCCTTTCTCGCGGTAATAATCTCGCTTGCGGTTCTCCAACAGCAGTCGAAAGTTCACTATGGCTTCTGCCATGAATCTGAGATGTCGTCAGCGCTTTCTCAATATTCAACATCTGCTACCCTTATATTGCTCAGCTATATATGCTCCGGCATTGATTCTGCTGTTCGATCTGCAACATCATACTATACCCTCAGGAATCATCCACTCGACAAGCAGCCTTTGCTGTTCAACATCAAGGACAGGCCAAGCTTTCGGCTTCTATGGAACTTAAAATCTTCCATGTTTGCAGTAGCGATGTCTTCACTCATAGTTCTGATCTTTCCAACCGTAAAGATCGTGGCTGCAGGTCTCTTTTATCCCGAATTGGCGACCACCAACAGAACATTTGAGTTCACAATCGACCAAAGCCTCATGGAAAACCTGGAAAAGACCTACACAGAATATGATCGAGATATTAAATTTGATCATTACGGCGGAGAGACGTATTCCTCTGCAGACACGATGGTACAGCAAGCCGCACAATACGCAAAGTGGTCAAAGACCCCAGGATTTGGAGCCTCTCAGAGAGATGGGATACTTGAAAATCTTGTCCTTTCGAATGTTAGCGCTTGGCCGACAGAAATGGACCAAGTCTCGGCGATAGGAGATGAGATCCATATCAATGTTCCTGCCATCGCTGTGAATCCACGGTGCGACATGCTTTCTTCAGAGGACTTCCAGCTCATGTCTGATGGTGGACCTATGGACTGCTCTCGGGGTACATATAACTGCTCTACAAGCCGTTGCAATGTACAAGGTTCTCTTCCGAGCCCGAGGATGTCTAGTTATTTCTCTATCAGCGGGCCCCCCTGTGACGGCGACTTTCATTATCGGTATCAAGGAGACGCCTATTTTGATTCCGATGGTTATCAGGTTACGATTGTGGATTGGTCTCCCTGGCTCGAACCAGTCTTCAATAATACACCTCTCCCCGACGAAGGATCCGAAATCCTACCAAATATTTTCAACTCGTCTTTGCCATCGATCCGAGCGGTTATATGTACTTCCAATTTAAGTTTGGTAGATGTGAGTGCTATTTTCACTCGGTCGACAAGGTCTGGTCTCAACGGCACAGTTGTAAAACTTCCCTGGCGTCCGTCCAGATTCGATAGAAGCTCCTTGTCGTATCGGGGAACTTATAATGGCATCCCAGACTGGTTCTTTCCCCCATACCCGGGTTCAATCGACGACTCTGGTATCGATCAGCTCGGTACGCTGTATGGCACGTCTCTTTGGCCGGCAGTTGGAATAAGCGCAAACATGTTCGAGCTTCTAGCAACCTATGGAGAATACCAAATGCACAACCTGACGAGGCTTTTAGATCCCGAGGGGCTACGGGAGGCGGCTGAACAAATGCTGACAGCCTACCAGACGGAAATTATAGTTGAGATGAGGTCCTTCATGACCAACTTCACGCAGACGCCGAACGCAACTGTCACTCGGCCCGGCACCCTCTCCATGCACCGCCCTCGCATACGTCAGGATCTCCGAACTACCATCATTCTTGAATCACTTCTCGGAACTGTCTTGTGTTGCGTTGTCTGGATATTTTTCCGATTTTCGGGTCCAGCTCTTCTGCCGAAAGAGCCAGACTCCATCGCAGCTCGGCTTTCTCTGCTCGCAGGTAGCCGGCTTGTGCAGAGACTACGGGAAGAGAGCCCGGATTCCTCAGGAGCCAAAGAATCCGAGATATTCTTGGAGACAGCTGAACTCGGCTGGTGGAAAACGAAGTCCGGGAACACTGCTCGATGGAGGTGGGGCATTGACATTGGCGACGGTGTGGTTCGACGCAACTGGGATGATCTACCTGCTCAAGAAGATGATCCAGCTTGGCCTTATTCAAGTGAGAACAATGGTTTGTTGATAAATGGTGGAGACGGGAACGCATCACAGCGAGGCGAAGAACCATTGTTGGAAAGCCAAGAGGACCAGCAGGACCATGAGGACTACCCTTCCAACAACCAACCAGAGGCCATTGAGCCTGAAGCGAACTGGAGCTTGTCCGTCGGTCCTTCCCTTCATCGGAGCTCTTTGGCTCTGTCCGAAGATTTGACATCATCACGGCTATACCGTCCTCCATCCACACACCAGAGTCTTGTGGACCCGCCATCACCTGGAGATCCACTACGTACTCCCATGCAGCTTTCTCCTCTATCTCTGGGCACATCGTTCCGCTCATACTTTGACGGTGAAGACACCAGTCGCCGTGCAGTGTCACCAGAAGAGCTTGACGATCGATCCACAAATCGGCAAAAATGAGCTTTTGGAATTCTGTCTTTTCTATTATCAGAGTGCGAGTATTATCGTCTACTATCTTTATTTGTATTTACTCAGAAATTTGAACTCGAACGCGGTGTTGCCTCGGCATGGCCTGGCGCCTTGTTCTGCCGAGTGATCCCCTCCCTAAGCTTTGCGAGATGACGGCCACTGTCTGTCCCCGTCAGCCTGTTGTATATTGATGGTGTTTTACGCACCGAAAAGAAATTAACACAATTCAAATAATTGTTCGAGATGCGAGGACACTCCGCTTACATGCACAGCTGGCTTGGTATTTTGGAGCACAGCCTTCAAATTATATTCCGGTCTTTCAGCTGGAACGAATCCATCTAATCAAAGCGAGAGAATTTCCGGTATCGCGCTTTTACAGTCCGCTCTTGCAGTCGATGGCCAGCGTGGAGTTTTGCTCATGTTGTGTGTAAAAATTCTACATGCAAGTCCGGACGATAGCTTCAGCTACCCACATATGTTATTTTTTTAAAGAAAAGAGCTGGGGCATAATTATGCCTGGGGTCTTACTCTGTACACATTGCGTGAAGTTCTGAAGCTGGGATGCCTTGAGTAGTGGTGCGCTGCTGCCTTCGGCTACGGCTCGGCGGCTTATGTTGCCTAACAATCCCTGCTCTGGCTCTCACCTATTTATTGGGTGCCGCGAGACTCATTGCCAGAGAAGCTCCTGCGAATAGAGTTGCGCATTCACCACAGACACATTCTGCCCTTCAGAATTATGGTAGGTCCAGGCGCGGTACGATTTCCATGTTATCACACGGTCGATTCACAACCACCGGTTTCTGAGAACGTCGCTGGCACAACCAAAGTCGACTTCGTTCCCCTCTTCCGCGACCTCGATACTTCGTATGGTACATTTGAGCTCTATCAAAACATCGGCTTCCAGCGCCCATGTCAGGACTATTCTTTGGAAGAGCTGAGGTTGATTGACTACACCCAACCCGGGGCTGCAAATGTTACATCTAAACAGGCCGCATCGGGATCAATCGAAAATGATAAGGCCGGACCGGGTCCTCGAAAGGTCTCGTCGATCGAGTCGCTTCCCGAAGAGCTCGTCACCGAGATTGCACAGCGGCTCTGCTCGAACGACTTGAAATCATTGCGTTTGGCGAGCCGGAGACTATCGAAGACAACATTTTACGTCTTTGCGCAATGCATCCCATCGGTCCACTTTGTCACCCTTACAGAATCTGGGCTACGCTCATTTCTCCCGCTGTCTCGGAACTACGATCTCGCTGGCCGTATATTAACAGTCAACCTCTTGTCTCCATTCATTGTTACAGAGGACGAGGATTCGGATCAGGAACACGTATGCTACCAGGATCCAAGATTGGCCGACTGTCCGATCCGCATCCAGAAAAACCTTGTCAGGGGCCAGTCCGAGTTGCACATCCGTCTATTGTCAGAGATCCTCGGTAATCTGAGAATCTTGAGACGGGTGAGACTGAGAGCCTTCCCAGTAATTACCAGCCGCGAACCATTAGAGCATGCCCTTGCTGCTCAGTATCCCATGTCTTCTTGGGCATTCCACTGCGTTATGGCCGCGGTTCAGAGAGCTGCCAACCATCTGCCCGAACTTGCTTTCGAGGAAGTGGAGCTGTTCAGTCAGGCTGCCTGCAGTGGGAAACTGACAAAACCACCGCCGACTGATATTTCTCCACTTGCCTGGGAGCTGGAACCTATCTCCGGGCTGGAGAGCCTTGATTTGCGTGTGGAGTCAACCGAGCAATGTAAGTGGCTGGCTAACCCTTCTCCTTCGCGTAAACCTACTGACTTTGTGTTAGTGGATGGGGCCATCAGGCACCCGTCGATGTTTCGATACATGCGCGCCATCCTGGCTGCCGCGGCGCCCGGTCTTGAGAGTCTCTCCCTAACGTCCTCGGATTGCCATCAACGAGAAGTGCTGAACGGAATTCTGGGGGATGGGATGCGAATGCCGAAGTTGAAGTCTCTGGCTTTGACCTCGTCCAGAGTGACGTTCGAGACTCTGAAAGCCGTACTGCTCATGCATGAAGCCACGCTTGAAAGTATCCAGATTGAAGGTTGCCTCTTGCAAATGAAGGACTGGCAAGTAGAGGAAATTTGCGAGATAGTGGAGCGACGGGATCGTGAGTTCTTTGTGGTGCATTGTAAGGGTTACGCGCCTTTTCCGTCAAAGTATGCGGAAGAGAATAAGTGGTTGTTTGATAATCGTTGAAGGGATTGGTAGATCTTAATAAAGACTCCACATTTTTGAGAGAATTACACTCATTGCTTGGCTTTCTTGGCGTGCTACGATGGGTGCAAGATTAAGTGCGCCAAGGCGACTTGGCACAACCCCACAATGCCTCCCTTGCACCCCAGACTTCTGCTCTGACAATCAATAAACAGCTTTCACCCTTCGACAGCCGCCAGCGTTATCGCAAGCGCCACCGTTCCCGACTCAACGGGCGCTACCCCGGTCAGGGGCTTGCCAGGCGTCTACATGGCGGCATTTAACGGGTTCGATGGTGACGGGTAGATCAATGCTTGGTACTGGCCCAAATCTGCCTCGCGTTTCATTTCGGCCGTCGATGTGTCTGGCCACTGCGTCACCGCTCGTCTCCAGCCCACCGGCCTGAAACCCTGTCCTTATCAGCGTTCCAGTCAGGCCACTTGCGAGCAGATCCAGCCCGACTCGGCACGGCTGCGCGAATCAAGCACCATGACGCATCGGCCTGTTTAGGCCCACCTCCAAGGGTGGTCGCTGATCGGACACGCTCGGCGCGGGCCGCGGAGTCCGGTTCTGTCATCCATCCATCAGCTCCAGCAATCCCAAGGAGCATGTACAGGAGACGGCGTGCTGCATCTACGTTAGATGACCAAACTCTGTATGGGCTGACACAGTCTTCAGCTCTGCATAAAGACTAGCACGCAGTCAAGAATTTTACCCCGCGGCACAGCCACGAAAGTACCCTGCAAGCAAGCGACCGGCATGCGAAGGCGGCATCGGTTATATGTGACAGATACGCCATCTTTTGCAGAGGCCTAGTGCAAACGACACTGGCTGCATTCCATGGGATACCTGATGGACGAAAGCAGCCGCGATCCGCGGGAACCGCTTCCCCCTTGACACATGCGGACGAACATCCAATCACACCCCGTCGCATCGCCATCTCTACCGCTTCCGCCCTTCACCGGATTTCTAACAATAGGCCGGGGGTGATAGTGGCGCACGCAAGGCGTGTCGTCGAAGCCGGCTCAAGGTCTAGCTCTATCAGCCGCACATCCCATGGCGATAGCGAGAGTGGTCCCGCGAACACGAGGTATGCCACCACCCATGACTGGATGAAACACAGCACTGGTCACGTCATCGACGAGCTTATCCAGCGGGCCGACGAAGCGCGACAGTCCCTGCCTCAGTTGTCGCCGCGCGTCCTGATCAACCCCCCTGGTTTGATGGCAGATCCGCCAAATTCCGCACCCCGGCCCGGCGTGCGAGACTCCAGCCTACCGAAATGCAGCGCACCCCTTCTCTGCACAGCCCTGCCGAGCGCAGCAGGATGGCGAGAGTCAAAAAATTAAGCTTGGCGAATGACCACGCGCTGGCCCAGACTTCCTGGAATTCTTAACATTCCCCCTCGCGCCGCGCTCGCGTTCTCGTGTCTCGCCACTACTACCATCACCGATTATGGTGGTTATTTGCACTCCAGCAACAAGAAGACTCCGGACTTTTTTTTTTTTTCTGAATCAAAACAACCGACCAGCCAAGTATGCACGTCATGCCGCTGTCAACAAAACCTAAGTGGATGCGGGGGCACCGGTCCATGTTTTTCTACGTAGCCTGCGCCTCGGCCGTTGTCGCTTTGTTGATATTTTTTGTTAACGCACTTCCCCGTCGACTAGCATCGCCGGACAGGCCCGCGCCATGGAAACATCTCTGGGGCCAAGGGTCCACTTGGCATTTTGAACCCATCCGAGACTCGAGAAATCTGGGGTTGACGGATGAGCAATGCGACGTTCGCCCGCCCGGAAGACTTCAACAAAGATACTGGCTGACAGTCTCGTCAGATTGCCTTCCCAAAGCTCTATACAGAGATCAACCGTGCCCACGACCATTTTGGCCCCAGTTCCATTAAGCAGGACCAGGTCAAGATATACCGCGAGCGTAAGCCATGGGCGCACGCGCAAATCCACGTCCTCATCCACACCGGCCAGGTACATCACTCGCTCGGCAAAAACCTCCCAGTCCTGGCCCCATGTTGACCATTCTTTCCACCCGCAGCTCTACATCATCGACTACATGCAAGGCGCCAGCAACGTCGCGCGCGGCTATGCCGGCCTGTCCAGCCTGTATCGCGCCTTGATTGCTGTTGACGACCCAACCACCATCCCCAACGTCGAGTTCATCCTCGACATTGAAGACACGCCGGTGCTGGACGCGCCGGCCGACCGCATCGTGTGGGCCTGGAACCGCCCGATGAAGAACCTCAACACCTGGGTAGCGCCGGACTTTGACGGTTGGGCTGTGAGTAATCCAGATGCGCTGCCCTGCCCATCCCATCCCCCACCAGCCCGCCCCTCCATCCCCAACACTGCCAACCATCCGCTCCACCACGGTTCCCCGCAAAACAAACAAACAAACAACATTCCCCGCATCCCCCCCATCCTCCCCCCACGGCCCCCCACATTCCCGAACCACCAACCACTAACCACCCACCCACACCACAGTTCCCCAACCCGGACCTAGGCTCCTACATCTCCTTCCGCGACCGCCTGCGCCACATCGAAGAGCCCTTCGCGCTGAAGATCCCGAAGGCGGCGTGGCGCGGCAACATCAACAACGGCGTGCGCGAAGCCCTCATGGCCGTCGTCAACAACACGTCGTCCGACGGCTGGGCCGACGTGGCGACGATGAAGGGGCACCGCCTGCACATGGCCGAGTTCTGCAAGTACATGTTCGCGATACACACCGAGGGCATCGCGTGGAGCGGGCGGTTGAGGTATTTGCAGAATTGCGAGAGTGTGGCTGTCGTGCATCAGCCGTTGGAGTATCAGGCGCATTATTATGATTTGCTTGTTGAGGAGGGGCCGGAGCAGGTGAGTGTTTGGTTCCGTGGTCGTGGGGGGTGGGGCATGGGTATCCCGGGTGGCGTGGTGCTTGGTACTGGGTGCGGTGCAATGCAGGGCTGACCCAACCAACCAACAAAACAGAACTACATCGCCGTCCGCAACGACTTCTCGGACCTGGAAGAAAAAATCAAACACTACCTCGCGCGGCCCGCCCTGGCCGAGCGCGTCGCCAAGACCTCAGCGGCGACCTTCCGCGACCGGTACCTCACGCCCGCCGCTGAGGCGTGTTACTGGCGCCGCATGGTGCGCAGCTGGGCCGACTGCCAGGCCTTCGAGCCCGAGCAGTACAAGGACGTGCACCAGCCGGACGGCAGCGTGTGGAAGAGGCAGCGCGGGGTTGATTGGGAGGCGTTTTTGGTGAGGGATCCCGGGTTTAAGTTGGAGTTTCCGGGGAAGGAGAAGGGGAAGGAGAAGAGTGGGATGAGGGGAGGAGGGTGACGCAATGGAGGAGGATGAGAAGGTGGTGATAAGCCGCATGAATCTGACTCGAGATTTTTTTTTTTCAACGACTGTGTGACGCCTTTTCCTGGTTTTGGTGGGATCCTTCTTTCTAATGTGGCGGTCTCTTTGTTGAGGTGACTGGGCTGTTTGTCCTTACTTTGCTAGCTTGGGGGCGTGTATGGTATTTGTGACACAAGGGGTTCGGGGTGGAGAAATATCTGTCTGCCGTTAGGGTCAAGATTGCCGAAGCAACGGCACGGAGAGTAAATTTAGATATATTTTCTTGTTATGTATTATTGGATCTGTCACAATAGATTGTTGCGACCTTGTATTCAAGCAGGCTCGTTGCATCAGTGACATTGATATCGCTTGCTAAGGGAGCGCCAGTGAAACATCAAGTACGGCAACAGGAATGTAGCTGTTATCTTTGTGTGGCAGCACGGGCCGAGATGGAGCCATACAGAGAATAACCTAACTACAAAGGGTGCAGCCAAGAAAGCTTATCCATAGATAGTGCATATCTGCCTACATCATCATCGTTGCTCTAGTATAAGGCGTCCAGGATCGGACTACCCGACCCTTCTATTTCGTACCACGATGTCACCATCAGAAGGCTGGAGTGCAGGGAGTGAGGAATGGCTTCAATGTGTGATTTTGTTTGTCGCCACGGTAGGATCTGAGTGATGATCAATGCTCGCGTTGGCATCATCATTGTAAACAATTTGCAGATTGAATGAACGGAAGCTGCTGTGTCCCAGATGTTTCATCCGCAGTATACGACATCGCAGAATACAACAACTGAGCAGACTAAGCACCATGCAAGTAGGACGGGTCTTATTGTTGGAACTCTTGTAGGTGGCATTTATGGACTTTGCGCGTTAATCGGTTTCATCTTTTATATGCTTCGAAGAAAGCGGCTTAGGGCGAACACGGGTGCAAATGGAATGATGGCAAAAAAGGCCGCGCACTCAGGCTCAGAGATGACTAATGACTCGATGATCCGAGAGATGGGGGGCGCAGGTCGGACGCCGGAGATGGCAGTTGGTGTTCCGGCGCAGGAACTTCATGCACCTGTAACCATATCCGAGATGCAGTAGAGCCAAGAAAACCAGGTAGTATTACTCATTTATGTCAAGCACAAAATATAAAATCAGGTTCATTAGAAGCCAACTTGCGCCAGACTCTTATTTGCAAAATGATGGCAAGTGCCTGAAACGCTCCTCACCCGTTGCGTTATAAATGTGGTTGTAGAGTGAGCCATACGGGACAACGTCGAGTCAGCAACAGGCAGTTACGGACAAATTCCGCACTGTTAGTCATCATTGTCCGCTTAACATGTCAGCTTTTAAATGCACAAATCCGCTCCAACTTTTCAGTTGCAGCACATTCACCATGCCGGACTTCACTATCCGAACCAAATTGAATTATAAATTGCAGCTGAAAAGCCTTCAGACGATGCATTAATGCAACCTCCTGCATTGCCATATACATACAGTGCTTGTACCGCTCATCCGTGCAGCACTAATGTAGAGGCTCTCGTACCTGTTTCAGCACTAATATATCTATTTGTAATAGACGATTACTTAATACGCCGACAAAGCTCGGCATTGAATAACTCCGTAGCACCCGTAAGCTTACTTATTTCACCATCTCTACCGAGGTAATTAGTGTATTTTAAAGGCGCCTACTTTATTTTAAATATCACTTCCCCGCGTTGCAATACCACAAAGACATCTAATCCTACCCGCATCTTCCACCCACTCTATCCCTCAACCATGGTGCAATTCTACCCCGACGATTTCTCGCGCTTCGACAAATTCCGCATCTTCCGCACAACCTACAAAACCGTCTCCTCCCACGCCCTCACAACCGACGTCCTCGTCCCCATCCACCTCCTCGACGACACCACCACGACCCCCCAGCAGCCCTCCCGCCCCCCCTCTCCCCTCCTCCTCCGCTTCCACGGCGGCGGCCTAATCGCCGGCTCAAGCCTCTTCCCCGACTTCTTCGCGCCCTGGCAACTATCCCTCGCCCAGCGCCACTCCGCCATCATCGTCAGCCCGAACTACCGCTTACTCCCGGAGTCCACCGTCGCCGACATCCTCGCCGACATCGAGGACTTCTGGACCTGGATCCACGCCTCTCTCCAGACCTTCCTCGCGCAGCAGACAGGCCCGGCGGCGGCGGCTATCCGCGTCGACACGGGCCGCATCATCACGTCCGGCGACAGCGCGGGCGGGTACCTCAGCCTGCAGCTCGGCCTAAGCCACGCCGACGGCATCCGCGCGGTGACGGCCGCGTACCCGATGGTCGACGTCCTGAGCAGGCATTTCACCGAGGCGTACGAGAAGCGCATGTTCGACGTGCCGCAGTTGCCCAGGAGCTTTATCGACGAGCACCTCGAGAAGGTGCGGACGGGCGCGCTGCCGAATGTCGTGTCGGAGGATAAGCGCTTCGAGCGCGGCCCGTTGATGTTCGCGATGACGCAGGATGGGTTTTGTAGGGAGTACTTTCCGCGGGAGAGGAGGGAGCTGTTTCCGTTGGAGAGGGTGGGGAGCGGTGGGGAGAGGTTTCCGAGGGGTGGTGTGTTTGTGTGGCATGGGAGGCAGGATTCGATTGTGCCGGTTGAGGGCAGTGTGAAGTTGGAGGAGGTGGTGAAGAGGATAGATCCTGGTGCGAAGTTTCGGTTGACGATAAGGGATGGTGATCATGGGTTTGATGGGGAAAGCAGTGTCGACGATGAGTGGATGGCTGAGGGTCTGAAGGGGATTGTGGATGCGTGGCTGGCTTGAGTCATCTGCCAAAATAATCGTAGTCTCCAGTACACAGTATTTATGCCGTCCTCTTCCTGAGCTGATCGTACTTCAAAACGCTCTGCAACAGCACCTGCGCCCCAGTCTCACAGTCCTCCGGGTTCGCCCACTCGGTCGGGTTGTGACTAATACCCTCCCTGCACGGCACGAAGATCATGCTCGTCGGGCAGTGTCTGCTCGCATACACGCTGTCATGTCCAGCACCAGACGCGATGTTCCTGATCAGCTCTGCCTTACCACCAAGCACATCCATCGCCGCCTCCCGTACCGTCCTCACACAGTCCTCGTGGAACACCGTCGCCGTGGTTTGGCTATCCGTACGCCACTGAACGTCAAAGTGCTCCCTCTTTCCCAGCGTGCCACCGGCTTGTAGACCGCCAATGTCCTCGCCCGCTGCCAGGCGTGCAAAGTCTTCCTTCAGCTGCTTTTCGACAGCGAGGACAACGGAGTCTGATGGCGAGCGGATGTCGAGGCTAAAACTGACGGCGCCGGGGATGGTGTTGGTCGAGCCAGGGGACAGTTTGAGGATGCCGGTAGAGGCGAGGGCATTGTGTGCAGTGGCCAGGCGGTGGGAGTGCAGGATGAGTTTGCTAGCCAGGAGCAAGGCGTCGGTACGGTTGGACAGAGGAGTGGTGCCGGTGTGCGCCTCTGCACCATTCAAATGTCAGTCTGAGATCCCGCGCCGGATTGGTCAACGTCATAGCACGTACCGCGTCCTTTTATATCGACAGTGAACCACTTGTACGCCTGCACGCCTTCAACCACACCAATCTTCTTCCCCTCCGCCTCAAGCACCGGACCTTGCTCGATATGCAGCTCGAAATGCGCACCCATCGGCAAATGGCGGTAGCTCGCCGGCGTGGCCCCCAGGTACCCGATCCGCTCGAGCTCAGACTTCAGCGTGGCATTATCCCCACCGCCGCCGCCGACTTCGCGCAGTCCGTACGCCTGCTCGACCGGCACGGCGCCGGCCCAGACGGCCGAGCCCATCATGCTGATCGGGAACCGTGCGCCCTCCTCGCTGCCGAAGCGTCAGCCCAAAGCAACGCAACGCCCGACAAACAGGGACAGCAACACAAACTCACTTCGTCCAATTCACCACGCCAACCGGGTACTCCGTCTCCACCCCTCTCTCCGCCAACACACGGAGCATCTCCACACCCGCCACCACACCGAGTATCCCGTCGTACCGGCCGCCCGTCGGCTGCGTGTCGAGGTGCGAGCCGGCGAAGGTAGCCGGGGCAGCGGAGCCGGAGCGGCGGCCGGGGCGGACGGCGAAGATGTTGCCGATGGCGTCGACGGTGACGGTGCAGCCGAGGCTCTTGGTCGTGGCGACGAGCCAGTTGCGGACGTGTTTGTCGGCGGAGGACAGGGAGAGGCGGGTCATGCCTGTTTCGGTGGGGGCGCTGGGGTGGGGGTGGGGTGTTAGTTGGGTGGGGAGGATGGGATGGGATGAGAGGAGAGGAGAAGGGGAGAAGGGTAGGGAGAGTGACGATGGGTGGCTTACTCTCCCCAGCGTTCACCGGTGCCGAAGGAGCAGGTGTGGTGGAGCGTTTCCATCAACCTCGCGCCGTTGACTTTGAGGTCGGAAGGGGGTGGAGGGGTGGTTTGGATGCCTTGGAGTTGCTGGCGATGGCTTGAGAACGTGGTTTTCGGGGCAGCGAGTGGGCGGTGGAGAGTGGAGAGGCCACGCTTACTTGCATGGGTTGCAAGAAGTCGTGGAAGTCTGAGAGTAGCGGACATTATGAGCTTGGGATTTTTGGTTTATTGGTTCCACTGAGAATGAACAAAAGGACGAAGATGATCTTCCAAGAGACACAGGGGAGCGATTTAAATAAAGAAAGCCCGACTGGGATCCTTCTGCCGGGTTGATGTTCACGAAAGGGCTCGTTCAGGCAAGTCTTTCCAGCGGTGCGAGATTCGTGGCGTGTCACGCGGTGTTGGCTGCCAGCTCAGACGATAAATGACAGGCTATTACGTGAAAGAAATTGCGCTGCGCTTCCCCTGTCTGTTGTTCTTCTGAACGATGGGAAAGGGTCCAAATAAGGCAACTCGCGATGCTATAGCTCGGGGGACTATTTCACTGCGGCTTCGACAGGGTTACCGACATATTACAAACGCGAGAACGTCATGATACATGTTGCACCTTCCTTTTTCTTGAAAACTCTTGATTTGATTTTGTTGTGGGCGAAATGCATCGCTATGCCTCTCGTGTGGCCTTTACTCGGCATCCTGATGACGTTATGCCGCTCGTGTGGCCTTTATTCGGCATTGTAAACACCCCCCGAGAAAAGAAAACACCAATGTTGCAAAATGTCCCACTCACTGGTAAAAGCTATTAGTCGGTCCATATGACCTGTCTCAGCTCTCATTATACATGATGTTGAAAGAGGGCGTGTTGTATGCACGATATATCATTGCTTTCTTTCTTTCTGTTTTTTTTTTTTTTTTTGCATGCCGTTTGCCAACACTAGACTGTGAATCAGCGGGCAGACTGCTCGGCGCTACTGGTGATCTATTTATAAATGGGGCTTCGAAAGTAGTTGTTCTGGCTCATTGGAATACATGCGGCCAGGCTAGTCACAAAATAATATTGCAAGATTCAAGACCGATTTCTGTCAGTCCCAATTCTTTACCATCTGGGCGCCTTAGAAAAAACGTAGCCGGTGGGATGGTAAGGATCAATCAGCAACAACCTTGTAGTTTGGCTTGCTTCAGTACTGCTGTGCTACATTAGGGTGACGCTTGTGAAGCGGTGATGTGGAAACATCGTATCCTCTTTATTCTTACTGGGGGCCTGTTTACTTTTGGAGATGCGCTATTTCCAGATTTTATCGGGTATGCATGAAGAAGCCCCTATCGTGGCCAAGCTGTTACACAATGTAGTACGATCGTCGGTCACTCCGGTTTTATAATCAAGCTGACTGCCTATCGTTTTCGGTTTCTGACATCTCTAGAAATCATCCAGCATGTAGCTTCCGTCATGATCCGGCGTCAGCTATAATCAGCTGTGGCTTGACCAGAATAGATAAGATGGGCTCACCCAAATTTCACTCCAAAGGTAAATGTTGTAAATCTCGCTTTTCCTCCGTGTTTCAGCCGATTCGAATCTGACCGCTACTCTCGATAACAACTTGACCACAGACATATTGATCTGTTTATTTTTCGGCCATTGAATCAATGCAGAATGGATGTTTCACCTTCAATGGGAAACTCTGTTCAAGACAGCGAGGTCTACCTTGGACTCTGGACGAACTGGTCTCTCGGATCCATACGTGGGGCGACCCTGACGTTGACTCGAGCTAACGGCGCATTATTAACGACTTTCAACGCGCTCTTCATCACATTCGTCGGTCCGTCGTCGGCTCACATATACTTTTCGTAATTAATGATTGATAGGAACCTGTTTCTGGCGCATCGTGTGTTTCGCTATCCACTTGCAGTTTTCTTCCCGATCCGCCGAAGATGGCCTATATCATCAAAGGCAAGCACTGCTCCGAAATACCGCGAACGGAATTACCGGCCTCGGAAAGATCCTTCAGATTTCCTGGACATGGCAGAAGCACGCCCGACGAGTTTGTTACCGAGTTCTACCGCTTTTGTTATCCACCATTCTTTCAGTCACAGCCTTCGGTGTTGCCGGGGTATTTTCCTCCCAGGTATCTTCAGCAAGCGGTAATGATGTTCTCGTCACCGGCGACAACTGCTGCATCGAATCGGAGCTCTTGGTGCTAAACTATTCACTCGGATATGAACTATGGAACCCGGTTCTGACCCAGCGCATGACGACTGCTTACAGCTACGCACGCGAATGCTATCGGGGAAACTCGACCCCAGAAGAATGCCCCCTATTTACCAAGACCAGCCTTCCGTATACTGTACAGATGGATCGCCAGTGCCCTTTCGGTCATCTCTGCCTCAACGATACAGATACGATTTATATCGATTCCGGGTACATCAACAGCCATGACGATCTCGGCATGAACGCTCCCCCCAACGAACGATTTTTATACCGCGCTGTCGAGCATTGCGCGTTGCTAAACAGCACAAAACACTCTACGCTAGATGAAACTGCCCAGGTCGTCTCCTTCTATTACGGATCTCGAGGGAAGTACAGAAATGAGACTTATATATACACTACACAAAGCCAGCCACTTCATCGGTATTGGTCCGGCACGGCGCCTGATGACTACAGTATAACGTAAACCGACTTTATGACTCCCTGATGATTAGTAATACGTGCTGACTATCTGCGAATAGTAGACTCCTGGCTTTTGAATCAAGCATAGAAAATTCGGAGTTTATACCCATCCCAGAGCTAAGCCGGACTGACGCCGACGTAATGTTAGTTTTTCTCTCGGCCAATGGGATTGCTTACACAAAGGCTGTCGACGACCCGTGGTTTTCGGCGCACGTTTATAATTCGACTTTGCGACTCGCAGAGGTTTATCTCGCCGACCAGCCTGTCAGCGTCCTCTCCTGCGCCCAGCAGTACCAGTGGTGTGATGCAGCACGGCAGCAAAAATCTGGAGACGGATGCGTGCCGCTTTCTGGATACATTCCGGCTGGAACGCGCTTTATGCAGCTCGGCACTTCCGAAAGTCAGCAACGAGCCTTTGATTGGTACCTCCAAGCCCTGAAGCCGATCAATTCTGCGACTATAATCGCAACTCTAGGATTGTCCAGTTTAACAGCGAGACTGTCGTTAACGGGCGGGGTTTCAGGATCTCTGCCCAAGAATCAGTGGCAAATCGAAGTGGATAATTGGTTTGCTACGCGTCTGGCATATCTACAGAAGATTCCAATCAATACAGCATACGGTCCTACGGATGATCGTTTGTGGAATTTCATGGAGAGGCCGAAGGATAAGGAAAGCAAAAAAATATGTCGGAATCAGGTTAGTCCCTACTCAGTTATATTTGTACATTTACTCCATACTAACGGCTATAGAAAATCCGGACAACGAGATTTACAAATTTCAGCGTACTCAGCCTGTCCATCATCTACAGCATTGGATGCCTCATCATCATTGTCTCCTACACAATGGAATGTGTCATACGTTCCTTTCATCGCCGGAAGGGCCTTGATCATTTTGCCTATCTGGAATGGGTAACTAATGACACCTTCCAGCTACAGCGCCTCGCTCACGAGGAGCTGGGCTGCGGGCAATGGGAGTCTGGAGCGGATGATATTCCGCGCACGGCAATGGGAGACCGGCTCGCACTACTGGATGTGTCGGATCTGGAGCATCCCAGGCTGCAAAAGGTGTCTACTTCTGTCGATGCCAGACCCATTTCCGAGTCAGTAGAAGGTCATGAGCACGGCCATCATTCGGTTGATCAAGCATGTAGTCAGGGTAATTCCCAAAGGCATCACGCTTCGTCCGATCGCAGCAGTGGATATTTCGCGCTGCAGCTGGAGCCACTAGGTAGGAGCATAACACCAGAAATATTGGATTAGGAGGTTGGGGATGAGATTGCACAATCTGCTGGGGTGGGATTTGGTGAAAAACCTGAAGCGGCTTATGGGCAAGCGGGAGGAAGAAAAGGACAGTGTTTTGTTCCAGAGGGCAGACCTTACGCCAAAGCCTGTTGATAAATGTGGGCTACGAGATATAGAGTAAATCTGTCTTGTTAATTTCGTCGTCATCAAGGGATTTGTCAATAAATCTAAGAACACTTAAATAGGATACGGCCACAATCTCAACCGCGAGAAACCCTCAAGTGTAGCGACTCAAAATAAGCAATGAAATTTCGGTTTCCCATATTCAAGCGTAGAAGGGTATCTCAACGGAAAAAACTGACGTAGTCAATTCAGCGCTGATAATTCCCACTTTACCAAGCCGTATGTCCGCCATCAGCCCTCAGGTCAGCACCGGTGATGAAGCTGCTCGCGTCGCTCAAGAGAAAAATGATTGCCCCTCTATGCTCATCTGCAGTGCTCACTCGCATCATCATGTTATCTCCGGACCACTGTTGCTCCAATCCATCCTCGAGCATGGTTGGCGTGGTCATACGCGTTCTGATGTACCCTGGGGACACAGTATTGACGCGAATGAGTGGGTAGTCTTTATTACTTCCCCATTCCGCTGCCAGAGACCGTGCAAGCTGTACCACTGCCGCTTTTGATGAGTTGTATGCTGGTGTGTTGACTCCCTGCATTCTCTTTAGTAAATTGAAATATTACCGTAGTTCCCCCCTTTGTTGGATATATTACCTTGTTACTGCCATGGGCGCTCATACTAGCGATTAATACCATGCTTCCTGGAACCCCCTTCCGTTGAAACTCTCGAGCTGCTTCCTGCGCGCATATGAATGTGCCATTAAAGTTGATATCCATAATGCGATTCACAGACTCAATGGATGTTTCGACAGCTGGTCCCTTGCCGCTTATGCCTGCAAAGGTCAGTAGACATTCCAACAACCGGTCCCTTTTTGGTTATACCTGCACAAGTGACAAGACCCTGTAACGGGAATCTTGTAGCCGACAAAGCTGTCTGGAAGGCTCGGCGGACGTCTTCTTCCCTGCTGACATCGCATCGGTGGTACCAGGCTCTCGTGTCATTTCGCTTGGCAGCTTGAAGTACTCTCTCTATTATACCATTAGTAATTCACCACCATAGAGACGCCAGTTGGAGACTGACCCCAGGGCTCTGCAAGAGGTTCATCTTGACTGTCCAAACACACAACATCACCTCCGCTCTCCAGGACAGATCTGGCTACCTCCAAACCAACTGAACCGCCTCCGCCAGAGACTAGCATCCATCAGCATATCTTCTTTTATTATTGAGTGGGTTTTCAGATTACTTATGACAGTTCTGCCATCCAACCTGAAAAGGTCACCGATAGATTTCTCCGGTGCGCCCAAAGAGGCTTTCGCCTCTCGTTCGCTGGAGCCCATCCCCAGGAACTTGTCCTAGAATCAGCACTTCCCACAAATCGCCGACTGGTGTGTTTTGTCAAGATCGCTTTGGAGTCCCAGCGTCTGTTGTTTGGATACGGATGGCATGTATCTCAAGATGTCGGCTTCTCCTGTGTTTTAACTACTTGTCGCGTGTTTCCCCAGAGCGGGGTAGCCCTGTACGTACGTGGCCCGCGGGCCATGTAACTCACACGGAATGTCTGCCGGGGCGGGGCGTGTCGCCCGTAGGTTTTTCAACCCCGGACTGGGGCGACACTCACCCTTCAGAAACGTTACCCCGCACTGTATCAACACAACGGCTGTCGCATTGCTCTAAACAATCCATCACCCATGGAAACGATATGGGAAAAGAGAATAATGTCATCTAGCCGTATCGCGGCTGCTTCGCCCGTGCCTAGGCCGGGCAATAAAAGCAAAAATGTGTAGGCAATTAGTGGACATGGCCCGCGTTTCCAGCTGCAACTGACATATTCAAAGTTGCTCCTATTGCCGACAGCGCAAAGTTGGCTGTGATGGGAAGCTGCCCAGATGCAGTTTCTGCATTAAGAATAAAGTTATGTCATTACTCTTCCGCCAGGAGCAAGCCCGGTCTCCGAGATGGGTATGTGTCTAAGCTTGAGGGGAGAATAGGTTAGCGTCTCCAATATTTCCTACTATTGCCGGCCTCTGGCCTGATTTTTCAGATCAGCTGGAGGCACGAATTCTGAGACTGGAGCAACCCCAAGCCTCGGATATGCAAACCTACACACCATCAACCGAGTCCGCTGCAGCCTGCGCCCAAGTCATGGCCCGTTCTGAGCCTCCGAATGTAGAGGCATCAAACAACATCCAGCATCCTCCAGACCATTTCGTGATGTCTGATGTCCATGATTGGGTTCATTCTGCCGCGCCCACTCTGACCCCTGCGCTCGCCATAGAGTTGTGCGGCGTTTGGTTCGAGAAATACCACCCATGGTTTCCAATACTGCATCAGCCTTCACTGTTCGAAACGTTGCATTCATCGCCGACTATTGACAACTGTTCTCACTCTCTAACCATCAAAGCTATCGTTGCCGCGACTATGGCTCAGTATAGCTCCTTGGAAACCATCCCCGCAGAGCTGGAGCTGCAGTCCAAGAGACTGGGAGTGTAAGATTCTGAATAGATAGAATGCTCAATTGTGACATGAGTCCTGAGACGAATCTCTGGCCTCTCTAGCTATAATGTCTTGCTGCTATATGTACGTATTTTGTACGCTTATGTCTGGACTAGTGAGTTCCGTACTCTCTGACATCTGACATGTGATATTGTGTCTTTTTGGTTCTCAATGTGTGGCAGTGAGGCGGAAAGAATTAGTTCCTGACAGGGAGACTAGGTCCTCGTGGAGGCAGTCGCGCAGTCGTCTCTTCAGTCTATACAGGCACTGCTGATACTTTCGAACTTGGATTCAGTTGTAGTAAATCTGTCTAACTTCTGGAACCTGATAGCAATGTGCAAGCGGTGCGTGAACAATAAGCAGCCTGTGAAGCCTCTTCTGATCATAAATGGAATGTCTCTCCAGCTGTGATTGAGAGATTTCCTTGCAAACCAGGGAAATGATTACAGCAATCGTTCAGCAGCTCCTCCCCGGCTTAGACCTCTTTTATGCACAATTGTAGACAGGGAAGAACGAATTCGTGCATATTGGATGGCTGAGCTACTTGATAGTGTCTCAACATTAGGTGGCAGCTGGAGCCCGACTAGTTCATCACCAGACATTACCGCTGTTCTCCCATGCAGTGATTCGATCTGGGCATTCCCCGAATGTCTGATTGTTTGGCGTTGTTGGGGCTGGGACTGCCGCCTTGTTCCGTTCGTTATCATGACCCTGCGAGTTGGGTTCTCCGGCTGGTTCCGGGCTGGGTGCTCCAGCTGGCCTTGGCTGGCGACAGGGCCTAAGTTGCTGTGGCCATCGCTTAGCTTCTCTGAAAAGGTCCCATAAGGCCGCACGTTTGTCTTTGCTGCCTGGCGGTAGGTTGAGCTCGTCGTCCCACTTGTGTAGAAGGCGGTCCAATGCAGCGTCAACAATTGGCCTATTGGCTTTGCTGCGTACGTCTGAGCCCCCAGAGTCGCCGTTGCGACCACTGGCGGTGAATTGTGCCGACACACAGCTGAGCTCATCTTGAATGTCACGCCGAAGTGGATCAAAAGCTTCGTCAGTCAGCCCAAGCCAGTCACGAGCGTTCTTCATTAATGTTCGCGCGTCCGCGTTGGCAATCGTGTTGGCGAAATCCATAGGCCGGCTGCGGGGCCGCCGCGGCGACGGTCTGCTGTCGTTGGCCATTGGTGAGCGGCGCTGGCTCGAGATGTAGAGGAAATGGTTGCTGATGAGTCGATGAAGCAGCAAGGACCATGCGGCCGGAGTTGCCCCATTTAGGTATTTTCCGGCTTGCTTCCGTTGTTGGAAGGTAAGATAGCGAAGGGTGCTTTCTCTTCGGGTTATAACTAAATACGTTACCCGTTTACCTTCTTAGCTTCGCGCTTTACCGAATTACTCCACGGTAGCGTGCAAGCGGCTTGAAAGCGGAAATCCTGGGCCTATTTGATTAATTTCTAAGCTTAAGCGTAAAAGCACTTGCTAATTAAATTAATCGCAAGCTCTGACGTATATTCTAAGGCCTGTAGCGTCCGCCAGCCTAATCTAAGCTTCTAACCTTATTATGACGACGCGCGGCAACCCGCTGGCTTCTTCGCCATGGATGGTATTCCTATATATTAGTTGTACCCTCTGTGCGACTTCTCGCTCGTGCTGTACTTCCCGGACACCTCGAACGATTCTTGGCTGTTTATGGTAGAGGAAGTCTGCGGTAGGCCCTAACCCGACTTATCTTTTATAAGACTTACTTAACTATTATACCCGCGTCTTTGTGCTAGAGCCGCCGAAGTTCTTAGATGCTAGCCCTCTTAGATTCTGCTGTCTTGCCCAGAGTCGGAAATCAACGAGCTAGTCTCTATGAGATTTAGCGCCGTACTCTAATACTGTGTGGGTGCTAAACGCAACATGCGAATCTCGCAGTCCTACCTTCTACGGGTAGATGCTCGCCGCGACAGTACTGAAGCCGAGTTAGAACATAAAGAACAACTAGATGAGCCTTAGGGTGATCAGGAACAGGGAGTTAAACTCGAAGATGAACAGCAACATGTATTTGAGCCTTAGGGTGGAGAACAACGTGAAGTCAAGCTTGAGGATGGACAAAAATGTGGTGTCAAGCTCGAGGATGGACAACAACGGATCCGCTGTACACTAAGTCTCTGGAGATCTACGTTCAACAAGGTATATTCTTATTCACCTCATTTTCGTACTTTATCTGAATCATGTAATGTAGGCGAAGATCCGGTTTGGCCTGTCGTCGGTTTTGGACGCCATGTATCTCAAGATTCTTCCTCAGATGAGGCTTTAAGCCTTACGCGAAGCTGGCTTTCCGACTACATCTCCAACCGCCAGAATTGCCCACCCATATCCACCCAGAATCCCAGCCCAATCCCCACCAGAGTCATTGATTTCAGCTACACAGCCCATCGTCCTCGTCTTCATCCAGCAAATGGAGCGTCAGGCAGCTATGCCGCTCTAAGTTACTGCTGGGGCCCTCTGCTGGGGCCCTCCGCCATGGCCCTGGAAGACCTCGTCCACCAACGACACCAACAAGCTCACCGGCATTCCGCTCGCCTCCCTCCCAAAGACATTTCAGGATGCAATCTCCACTACCCGCAGCCTGGGTCTGCAGTACCTCTAGATCGATGCCCTTTGCATCATCCAGGACGGCCGATCATCGGACTGGGCGTCCGAGGCTGGTAAGATGGCGGCCTACTACGGCGGCAACGCGGCCGTGACCATCTCGTCCGACGCATCCACGTCCAGCATTGCGCGCTCGCAGGTGAGTCCGAGACAGGAGATCAGTAACTGTGCACCGTCGTGGTCTTGGGCGTCTCTGTCACCAGGGCGGTGCGTGTAGCGTTGGAGGGCTGGTGGAGGGCGGAGCGGAGTGGGGAGCGCGCCGCCGCCTGGCGAGAGGATCAGATCCGTGGTCGAGGTGCTGGAGGTCGCGTGTACGCGGGTCGAGACGGCAAACCCGCTTGTGTTGGGGGGAGGGGGGGCTTGGAGAGCGGCGATTTGAAATGTAGAGGGGAGGTTGTGGATGGTAGTCCTGCACCGATGGAGCACGGACGGTTCGTTGTATGTAAAGAGTCAGCAAGCTGGGGCCGGGGGTAGACCACCCCACTGCAATGGTTTACCCGGATACTTTTAAAGATAGAGCTAAAATTGAAGTGGGTTCGAGTTACTCTGTTCTGATGGTTTCATGCCGGATATCAGGCAAGTAAGCTCGAGTACACTTATAGAATACTATTGAAGATTTTTGGTGATGAATGTCGGCTGGTTAGATTGGTTATGGCTGGGCTAAAGCCAAAATGGCAGTGATACAGGCCAGGATCTCGTAAAGCCACTGCGTCCAGATGAAGCTGTAAATCCAAACCTGCCTACCAAGGCTTCATAAAGTGGTTTACTCTCAAAAGAGCTAGAAGAAGCGGGTCGGCCTTCTTCTTATCCCAAGATTTGATCATAATTCGCAGTGGTGGCTTCTTCTGAGCTAAGAGAAAGGAGGCTCTGGCGTGTGGAGGTCCGGTCCGCTTGGCCACAATTTCCCACTTCGTTGAGGAACACATGGTTATCTCCTTCGATCTCCGCGCCGTCTCGATTAGGGGTGAGGTTGGATTCCATTCTGATAAGCTGCAGAACTGTGTTCAGGAGCAATTTGCATCCGTTGCTGCGCTCATGTAACAACGATCTGAGTTCAGAGGCCGATTATCATTTAGGATGCGAGATGAGCAGCCATTACGGCTTAAAAATAAGCGGCCAATCAACTCAGTCATGGCGCACTAATTTTGCATGCACTCTTATCACCGTGAGCTTACGAACGGTTTCAACAAATCCAAATATATCACGTGTTTCCTATAGGGGGAAATCTACAAGAGTGATTGACGATCTAATTGGCTGAAAGTGATATAGCGGGGAGCTAGCCGGTTCAGTGTAGAGGCTAACCTGTTTAGGGCTAGAATTCTACCCACTGACGTCACTAGGCAGCGACCGAAGATTAATATTACGAAAGCGCGCAGCGAAACAGGCGGTAGCAGCGATAGTAATAGCGCGCACGAGGTGAACAGCGCGGACGAGGCGGGCGAGGCGGGTAGTAAAGCTAGAAAAGTATACTCCCATCCAAGCAAGCTACAAATAGCGCCAACCAGCAGCAGCGAGCGACAGCGAGCGACACCAGCGATAGCGAGCGATACAGCGAGACCGCCGCTAGTAGCGAGACCGCTAGTAGCGAAACCGCCAACAGTAAAACTACTAGCAAGTTTTATTATAGGCAGTCCGCCCTGTAATTTACGAAACTCACGGTGCGTGCTCCTGTCCCCCAAAAGAAAGACAGGACGAATATTTTGACTAATTATAGCAGCTGCGCTGAAGGTAGTATGTGCACAGCCAGCTTGGAGATATGGAGGCGCAGCTGAAACCTGCTCTATATAATAGGTTGAAGCCTCCCGTTACACCAAATACCTATCATACGCCAACATTCCGATTCAGTCCTCAGGTGCGCCTTGTGCAGCAGAGCAAGCCTGGTGGTGGCGCACTGCTGTTTCACAGACGGAGATGTGGCTACATTTCACCATGGATGCTGCCATTTGTTCCAAGAATATCTTCCAGCCCCCCGAGTGTGAGAGTAGTATCCCCAATCTGAGCCGCATGCCGCTAAAATACCCCCGTTTGATCCCGGTTTTAACCTCGAAGGAGTGGGAGGCTGGGGATCAGAATGTTACGAAACAAGCCAAGCACAATCGGCCTCGTCCGACTGATTGCCAGATGAAATATCTTGTTCGAACCACTCGCGTTTGCTGGAAGCCCTGTTCCACGTGCGCAGCATCGCTCAATAGCTACATATGGCTTTCAAAAGCCGGTGAAACGTGCATAGCTGTGAGAGAAAGGGATCTCTAAAAATATTTACTCCGCAGTAAGCTGCGAGGACAGAGTTACAGCGTATGTACTTATACGGAGGCCTCGCCAGCCTTGCACGGTTGGGACTGCTTTGTAGTTCCACACCTCCTTTCTTATCAATATCCCCGTCGTTGCATGTGCTGGAAATAGATTTACTGTGTCACACTAGCATTCTTGTAAGCAGAGTAGTGACACTGCAGTGTGCATGACGAGAGCACAGTGAAAGCCGATGCGTCCACCAGGTACGCAGCCAGCTACCAGGGGAATAGCCTTTTTCATAGATATGGTTTTTGCTTTGTACCAGAAAACTGCTGCGCTTCGTGGTCCAGCTGCGGCATGACGTCAGTCAAGTGAAGATGGGCCATGACTTTCTTGCCCAACGCTAGCGAATCACGCAGACGCGCAGACGCATTGTTGTTTAGTGTTCGTAAGCCTCGGTCTTGGCAAGCAAAGCACGGTCATCACGGCCACAACAAATGCCTTCAGCAATGAACTACTCAACAACACGTTGTCAAAACGAGATGCAAATTTGTACAGAGGCTCTCCAAAATGCAATACAGCTGTGGCAAAAGATTTGCGCATTATTCATGCGATTTGGTGGCGTGCACTCACTGCAAGCGTCGCAGGCGGATTTAACACAAATGATATACACTAGTCTAAATAGCTGGCTATTAAGTTTTAGATGGCTATCTACATAAAGACGGGCGTACAACAACATTATTTGACTTGAGAAGAAGCGTCGCTACGATGGCGAGCTGGTGTATCGTGAGGGAAAGGTACGGGCGGTAATTCGACGGCGTTTGCGTAGTGGCCGCTCCATGAATTGTCGGCTTCGACGGGTCGCGAAGTGGAGTTCAACTCGTAGAAGCTTTTCCGATCATCGTGATAAGCTGCGGCGGCGGCCTGGTTGGATTGTGCCTGAGCTCGCTTCCGGCCGACGAAGCACAGGACAGAAACGATTCCAGTAACGACAGCTCCTATGGCAACACCGATACCAATGCTTGCACCGGTGCCAAGGGGTTGCTTGGGCTCCTGGTCGGCAGTTGCATTGGAGGCGGCCGGCGTAGCAGTAACGGTGGTGATTATTGTCGCAGCGCTGGCGGTAGCCGTCACAGTTGAGGCACCGCAGGCGACACCGGCGGCCTTGGGGCCCCAGGTCACGATGGGAGTGGCCTTCAGGTTGGTTACGTCGACGAAGCCACTGTCCATGTATTTCGATTCGTCGCTTTGTTTTGCGTATTGCCAGTGGCAGGGTGAGGACCAGGATGTATTGACGGTATACTGCAGCGAGCCGTCGCCGCCAAGGCCGCGGACCGTGTCCACTACGCAGGTTAGCACGGACGGTAGACGGAGGCTGGAGTGTGGCATACTTAATGTTTGGCTGCACCAAAAGTAGAGAACAGCTTGGTCGTAGAGCGAGTACCATGTGACGTTGAGAACATCTGCATTGTGAACGGTAGGAACGTCGTCGGCCTTCAGAGGGAATGAAAAGTAGCCCGAGTTCGATGTTGCGGCGGCGAAGCACGGGACGAATAATAGTAACGTGAGAACCAGCATGGCGAGGCAAATGCAAGGGAAAAATCAACGCATGAGTGGAGAGGGGGAAAGTACCACGATACCCAGTTTTAAGGCTGTCGACTGCGCCGCAGGAGGCATCTTTGCTGCCGCATCGCGAAGCGCCCACACCCTGGTCTAGTCGTGGGGGCTGCCGAGCGCCAAGCACACACCCGGCGCCTACGTACTACATAGCTGCGCTGGCCCCGCTAGTCCTTGGAAGTTCGCCTTAGCATCTCGCGCCATGCTCCGCGGCTTCGACACTCTCTCGCGGCTGCGGCCTTTCGCCAGCGCCGCAACACTAGCAGTCTTCGCTTTCATACTGCTGTACCTGTTTTTCCTGTCGTCGTCTGCGACGACAACGCCCGTGTCAACATCCTCGCCGCTGCCGCCTCACCCCATCGATCATCTCGTCGAACGCGCCCATGCCGACTTCCGCCGCCTTCTTGAAACGCGCTCAACCACCCTGAATGATGCCGCCGCCCGCTATCGCGTGCGCCGCGGGCGCCATCCTCCGCCGGGTTTCGATGCCTGGTTCGAGTTTGCCCTTAGCAAGAACGCTGTCGTCGTCGAGGACTTCTTTGACCAAATCTACGACGATTTGGCACCCTTCTGGGGCCTCTCCCCGCGCGACATCCGCATCGCCACCACTCGCCACGAGCAGACGATCGTGTCGGTACGAAATGGCGCTGTGTCCAAGCTGACGCCCAAGGACAGTTGGCGGATGGACCATTGGACCAACCTTGTTGAAACCATCGCCGAAGTCGCACCTGTGCCCGATATCCATCTACCCATGAACATCATGGATGAATCCCGCCTATTTGTGCCTTGGGAGGGCATCAATTCCCTTGTTGCTTCTGAAATCGAGCAGCGCGACATGACATTGGACCCGTCGCGCCTCGTCAATCATTTCTCCGCGCTTGAGGACATGGATGCTGAAGTCGCGCCCGTGGACTGGATAAGAGAGCCGGCTCAAATGTGGCCGCTGCTCCGCGCAACCTGCCATCCCGACTCACCAGCTCGCCAGGCCCCTGATCATGTCGACTTGTCCGTCCCAGCACCGGATTACATGCCTCTCCGGCATCCAGAGGCGTCCTGGCACGGCTATGTGCAAAACTGGACTGTCGCGAGGGATCCCTGTCACCATCCGCACCTCCGCGGTCTGCACGGGACTTTCATCGAGCCCACGTCGACCAAGGCAACAACGCGCTTGATTCCCCTCTTCGCTGGCTCCAAGCTGAGAGGCAACAACGAGATACTCGTCCCGGCAGCCATGTACTGGGGAGACTGGCAAGAGTACTCGGGTGGCCAAGAGCATGGAGACGCCTGGGAGAAAAAGCGCGATGGATTTGTGTGGCGAGGCGTTGCTTCCGGCGGCCGCAACAAAGCCGAGACGTGGCCGCATTTCCACCGCCATCGCTGGGTCTCCATGGCCAACGGCACTACCGTCGCCGATGCCGAGGCCCATGGTGGCGAATCCGTTGCCTTCAAACTTCCGGACCCCGCCCTCTACGACGTCGGAGCCGCAAAAGAAGGACGCTTGGGTGAATGGATAGATCCTTTGGGCAACGTGGGCTTCAACGACCTCCTCTGCTTTCCTCAAGAAGGCGGTCCGCACTGCTCTTACTCTGGCCCTTATTTCGAAATTGCCCAACATCTGTCCATGCTCGACCAGTACCACCACAAGTTTCTTCCAGACATCGATGGGAATTCATACAGCGCTCGCTACCGCGCATTCCTCCTCTCCACTTCCTTGCCCATCAAAGCGAGCATATATCGTGAATGGCACGATTCGCGCTTGTTTCCATGGGTGCATTTCGTACCCATGGACAACACCTTTATCGACTTTTATGGCATTTTGGATTATCTTTTGGCACATGATTCTGTCGCAAAATCACTCGCAAACCAAGGGCAGGAGTGGGCGCAGCAGGTGTTGAGAAAGGAGGACATGCAGATATACATGTACCGGTTGATTCTGGAGTTTGCAAGAGTCTGCGACGAAAACCGGACACTCCTTGCATTTACTGATGACTTGTAAGCCATACTTGGTAAGATGATGGTTCCTGAGGTTTCGTTCGTGCAATCTTCTTAGATATATCTCCGTGTTATCTATGTTGAGAGTGGTTTATTTCATTTTATCAAGCATATTAATGATCGAAGACTCGTCTGTAGATATTATCTGTAAATAGTTGTACATACAGAGGGAGTGGGGTATGTAGTAATTGTCAGCGCACATGCATTAGCCTCTACCATAGCCCCCACACTAGGTAGGAAGAAGCGAATGATGCAAATCTAAAACACACGTCATTGTCGTGGAATTCAATGCCGATGATATGCCTCCGTGCCGCAAAGCCTCATGTAGTAAAGAGTCGCGAGCGGCAATTATACGAGGGTCCCACAAGGGCTTTGCTGCGCCGCATAGGTCAACCAATCACACGGGCCCAATAGCCGCACCGCCAAGGATCCCGCCCGGAAAGCGCATCTACAGAAAAGTTATCACTGGCGCGTGCGCGAGTCGGAAAGCTGGATTTGGCTGGGGAGCACCCGGTCTGGAACGAGGTTTTGGGCTTGAATTATCAAGTACTTTGTGATGATAAGAGCATCAGTACCCGAAGCTTCTTTCCAGGCGTATGCGTTTCTTTTTTGCATAGTATAGGCCCCTTGGCTATGTATTTATGCTGCTGGAGCGGTTTTGGCTTGGGACCAGGCTTGTTTCTTGGCTGGAAAGGGGTAATGTTAGAGAAAATTTCTCCCGGGGGGGTTCTTGAGGACTGCATGATGCAAGAAAACGTTTTTGTTCAAAGAATGCACTCGAATTGGTTGTGTTGTGGCTTGATTTGCTACGCTGAAGGCTGCTGTTTGCCCCTGAGTCGTTGATATACACACGGACCCTGGCAGCTGTCATCCGATCTTCGGCTGCCGCGCTACACCACCCAACCAACCCACGCACGGTTAGCGCTATCACTAGCAGTTTCCGGTCGGCTCAAGATAATCCGGTATACCCTTCGTGATGCCGTATTCACTGTAACGGTAGGCTCCTTCCAACCTGTATCTTGCCTGTCCCACTCGCCTGTCCTTTTCTGGCTTCCCGCCTTCTCATGCTAGACCTTCGGTTACCAACCTGGTCCTTCGTCCCGTAGGGGATCTTCTGGTCCGTGCTTCCTTCTGGAGTTGCTGCCTAGTGGTTGTCCCGTGCGCGCCGTCATCTCGTGCTCTCTAGATTCTCGTGCGGGATCTGAGGCCGTGCCATAAAGCCCTTGTTCCCTGGGGTTCGGAACATTCACCGCCTTCGGAGTTAGCATCCTTTAACGACTACTGTGTAAGATACTACTAAATTTATGTTAGCCGCGCGTCTGTTGCTAGGCGGTCTGCTGGCGGCTATTGAGCTGCTAGTCCTTCTCCTGCTAGCGCTGGTGCTGCCTCCTGTCCTCTTGCCAGTTGGCTTCTGCTCCGATGGCGGCGGGCGGGGTAGAAAACGCAGCAAACGGACACTCGTTCGCCAAATTGCCCACTTCTGGGCGCTGAAGGCTACACACACCAGAGCCTCATCCGCTACTCTTCAAAAAGAAGAAAAAAAGATTTTGATGTGTAGGATGCGATATCGGAGAACATCCCACGCGAGTTTCCGGTTCATAGGATGGAAGACGGCGAGACTAAGATGGTCTAGCAATTGTAAGGAGAGCAAGCTTCATATGCATCGTGATACTGATGTTGAGTCCTGCCACAAAGGGAGCCAGGGCCCGGACGGCAGGGGACGCGTGGCTGTACATTGCTGCTGTTCCAAGTATCAAAAGGCTTTAGAAGACTGATGAGAACAGACAAAGTTATGATGATGAATCCCAAACACAGGGGTTTCCTGCCGAGAGTTTACTGGCTAAAGTTGAAAATCTATATGAAACAAAATGGCATTACAGTCACCGTCCGGACGACCCTCGGCTCGCTGGTAGTTCAACCGGCTTCGGATACCAACCACCTGCTCCTGCAGGCAACTCCACTCTTTCTGGCCAGCTTGCGGGAAGCTCAGCCGTGCTGTGGAGCTTTGTCGGTAGCTCGGCGCCTGCGCTGCGTCCATGAAGTTCGGCTCTTGACTCAGAATCCAGTTCGTCTATGACACCGGGCCCCATCTGAGGATCTGTTCGCTGCTTCCGGCGTCGGCAATAGAATAATGCAAAGCCTATAGCGGCTGCCGCAACCACTCCGCCAACCACTCCACCTGCAATAGCACCGACATTCACTTCTGATGATTGTACATGATTAACATCACCTGTAGGGCTCAAAGATGCGGACGAACTCGGCGACGCTGAGGAAGTCCCGGTAGAAGTCCTGGAGAAGAAAGCCTTGACGGTATCCGACGACCAGTCCGGCTCCGCATAGCTCTCTCCGTTATACCAATCCTTCACGACCTGCGGCGACTCGTACGCAGGGGCGTCCGCATCATACCCATCGCTCCACTCCATGGCCGTCAAGTCAAAGATGCCCAGCCCCTGCTTCCACGGATCCGGATTCGCCCAGCGATAAGTGTTGTTGTTGTTATTCTGGCCGCCGACAACGAGCACCTGCCTCTTCCCGCCGCCCACCACATGGCACGACAAGCCGACCCTCGGCTCCGTGTTGGTCGGCCCCTTGAACCAGCGGAACGCCGGCAGCGAGAGGATGTACGAGTCGTTGTGCGTCAGGCCCGTCGAAACGGTCCAGCCGCCAAAGACGAACAGCTCCGTCGAGTTCGCTCCCTGCGTCGCGGCCATGCAGAACTCATCCCGCGGGCTGGGCGCCTCGCCCGTCGTCGTCTGCGAGTACCAGGAGCCGTTCGCGGTCGTGTCGTAGATGGACACGCTGCTGAAGTCGACGTACCCGCGCTGGTTCGAGACGAGTTCGCGCGTCCCGCTCTCGCCGCCCAGCAGCACGAGCAAGCTGTTGTTGTTAGTCCCGAAAGGCACCGAGGCGGCCTGGCCCCTCATGCCTCGCCCGTAGCTCGTCCACCCGTCGGACGACCGGTTGGCCCACTCGCCCGACGAGAAGTTGAACGACACCACGCCCGGCACCGGCACGTAGTCGCTGCTGCGGAAGTTGATGTCGTCGGTCGTCTCGGTGCCGTAGCCGCCGACGAAGTACCCGACTCCGTTCGCGACGGCGTTGTAGCCGCCGACCGGCCGCGTGAGGCCTGTGAAGGACGAGTCGGTCGAGACGCGCGCCCAGCTGTTGTCGTCCGCGCTGAACTTCCACAGGCTTTTTTCCGACACGGTGTACCCGGCCGGCGTGTCGCCGGACCAGGAGTAGAAGGCGTTGTTCTCCTCGTCGGCCCAGAACTGCGGCTGGAAGAAGATGGGGCTGTTGCCTTTGGAGATGGCCGTCATGTTGACCGTCGCGTTTGTCCACGACTGCCGCATGTCGATGGCGAGGGTGGCCGTGTTTTGCGCGGGCGCCTGTACGTTTTTGTCATCGTCGTATACTGCGTACAGGCCGCCGTCGATGTATACGAAGGAGCCCACGGCGACAGAGCCGTGGTTGTTGCGTCGGATGAAGTTGCTGGGTGTGGTTGCCTGAGCGCAGGCGGTAGGAACGAGGCTGAGTAGGAGAAAGGCGGTGAGAACTGCAGCGGCAACTGTTGCGCTATTTTGACGGCGCCGGCCGTGTTGATGGTGTTGTAAATCTATGGGACGAAGGGGCGCCATTTTCGGTGATCCTGCACAAAGCGCGGTAACGAAGGAAAAGACTTGCAGGACATTTGAAGGGTCTTCAGTATGACGCGGCGAAGAGCGCATGGTTCTATTTACGTTCATCGTCGCTAATGTTCCCCGTTGTTGTCGTGCTGTGCCGCAATACCGCAGATCCGCTAGTGATAGACCGAGCGCTAAACAGCACGGCGCTTAGCTCCTCTTCATGACGGGCTACTCGACAGTGTTTTTATTGGGGCCTTGCGCTTGACTTATTTAATAGTAGAAACTCAAAATGAACAACGTGTACACACATAGCTGTCCAAGTCTCCACTCACAACCAGACGCCGCACAACAACCTTTTCAAGCTGCAAAGGATCATCGCTTGGGAAAGTTCTACTGATATCGGTCGGTTCTCATTTGCCATCAGTAGAGAACACAGCTTCGTAGTCCTCCTGCAGCCGTACCACGACATCATCGAAAAAGCACTGCCGAAACTTTTCATTAGTGAGACTGAAGGCCTTGTTTCCAATCCCAAGTCCGCTCCCAGCAGCTCTTGGGTTCAGGCAGTAGTCCACCGCCAGCATAAAGTTGCTTTCTTTTTCGTCTTCCTGGAGCTCCCTCAAAAGCCGGTCTACTGTCTTGTAAGGAGTCAACGCATCAGGGCTCCCTTCGTCGTTGAGGTCCTCATCGGTTTGGCATTGGATCAGGGGCTGTCCGTTCGCCAACTCAAGAAGCGCAACTCCAAGGGAGTATATTGTCTTGTTCCTAATAAATGGATGATAGTCCCTCTTTCTTGGCGGCGGCAAGCAAGGTTGCAGAGAGACGTCTCCAAATGTTTCCGCGACAACGAGCTCATAGCTGCTCCCTGAAGGTCTGAAATACAGGTCGTCCAGATCCCAGTTCTCATTCAGCCATGGAGTATCGTACAGTTGGAGTACTGCTGATGCCAGCCCGAAAGCTATTGCCGCTCTGGATTACGAGTTAGCCCCAGGTCTGGAAACAGGTAAGGTGTTAGTTGAGAATGCTCGTTTACCTTTCGTTCGGCCGCAGACCTTTCCTGTATTGGCGAAAGAAGATCTGCTTCAGACGCTTCAATCGTCTGGTGCATTTGTTTTCTTCTTCGTGTACATGATAGCGGCGCTTTTCATGCACAAAGGAGCCCAAGCAACTGGAATTGGAGCATGGTTTTCCCAGTACACTGCACAAATCGTGCACTTCATGTACTGACTGACAGAATATCTTGGGTCCCTGATGAGTTGAGTCTACTGTGACCTTTGGAACAGAAAATCTGACTCTCGGCGGTCTACAAACTATGGTCAATAAGGCAAGATCAAAGTTCTTAATTTCTTCATTAAAGAACTCACGGTATGACATGATCTGGTTCAGGCAGAGATATCATCCTGACGTCACGCTTTTCCCAAGGGAGCGTTGTTTGAGGAATACCGTTCTCCTCAAGGGAGAAGGAGAAGGCGAAACTCGGGAGCTCGTCGGCTGAGCAGTTTCTTTTTGGAAGATCAATGCGGAGTTGAGCACAATGACGGTGCAAGGAGGCGCAGCTCTGTGGCCATGAACAGCACAATGCATGGTATACATGCATCGCGTGCGAACGAGCCGAAAGCCAGTACTTGGAAACGCTCTTCGTCTTGTCCTGTTCCTTGTGTTGGTGACGTATTGGCTCAAGCTCTATGGCGCAGCGAGTCAGCCTGCCCAGCTTCTCGACGTCGCAACTGATTTCGGAAACCAAAACCCTTAGATGACCCTTTCTCAATCCTCCCTTAATGCGTCTGGTGATAGTGAAGAACTCGGCGCATTTGGATTTGTTGAGGATTTTCACTGGGCCATAGTCATCCACGAATGGAACCTGAGCGGTGTCAGATGTGCTTTCGGAGTGGGAGGGCCTCAAACCTCACACTGAAATCCTCGTTGAGATCCAGCTTCTTCCTCAAAAGGTGAAACCTCTTCTTCAAGTATCTCAACAAATTCATATACGCTTGCCAGTCATGCCTCAGTTTGCCGCGCAGCTTTTGTTCAAACTCAACTTGAAAGCTCGCTTCCCATTGCTTCCCTCCATTATCCATGAACTCTTTGTATTGGTGGTCGGGAAGCTCGAGTTCCTTGCGGTAGAGGTGTTCGCATTCCTGTAGAAAACGAGAGAGGGTCGTCGAGAACTCGACGTAAATCATGTCGAAGGTGTCCAGGTACTTGAACATATCATATACAGTCGCGATCTGAGACTGTCAGTCGTGTACGTCTATAGGTTCAGTACAGGATACTTACACCGTCGCGGTAAAACTTCAGCGCTTCGATAACGAGGGGTATGCCCCCCAGCACAACACCTACAACCTCGAGGCCTGACATTTCACAGTACTGAAGGCTATGGTGGCATACTGCGAAGAGAGCATGAGTGTGGTGATTTCAGCCTCGCGGAGAAGCCATGTTGCGTTGCACAACAGCTGAGCGGGGTCATTGTGGGGGCGACATTTAAGTAAGCATGCGTTTGCATAATCTCAGCCTTCCACACCACCTCAACATTTCAACGCCATTTTCAACTTGTCTTTGCTGTAGTACACCTTTCAACATAGCTCAGCACTCGAGAATCCCAAATATCTATCATTTGTTCGCCACAAACAAGCGTGCAACCAACCTTTGCCTCTCCCTGGATACAGCCGAGGATCATAGGATGGACACCACGATCGCTCTTGTCCACAACGAGTGCCATAGATCTTTTGAGCAGCTATGCCAATCAGCAAGGACGCAAGATCATGAGCTCACCGAACAGTTGGAAGATGAGCTTGATAAATACAAAGTTTGGGCTAGTAACGTTGGCGCTGCGCACTCTGGACCGACTTTCAGGTATTCTTTGGACTATCGACTAAGGGAAGCAACACTTTTCAGAGATCAGGTATGGAGCACATCCAGACAGTAACTGTTTCATTTATACTCACAACGCCATTGTTGGATTAGGTGATAATGTTCTTGAAGATCCTGAAGGAAAATATCGAAAGGGTTGCGCAAGTTCTTGACGGAAAATCCGACCGCCTAAACCCAACGACAGAGACGCCCGAAAGCGGTCCCGATGATGATGATGATTCACCTTGGGACATATCAAGCTCTGACGACGAGTCCAAAGAGGAGAGGACACCTCAGCGGCAACCTGTGCAGAGCTCACAGAATCAGCATTCAGTTTTGTTCTCTGCCGAAGTACACAGCATAGGACAAGGCATCGAAAGCCTCACCAGTCGACTCGCCTCTATTCAAAGAGTTACCACATGCCTATACAGGCTTCCAATCCGACGCCCTGCTCCTATGGACCGCTTGAAGGACAGATCAACAGATTCCACAGCATGCTTTCACTTCTTTGATATTTCCTATGTAAAAGACAAGTTTCCAGCTCTTGATTCAGATGTAGCAGCGCGCCTTGCTAAGATGATCACTCGTCGACGGCAGCTACTGGAGTACCGGAGGTCGCACCAACAGAACATCTCTGGAAGCATCCATATAGGACAAGGTCAGCAGAACTTTCCCGTGATCAGGAACAATATACAAGGATCAACCAGTGGAAAATCGGACAGCGGCCACCGAACCTTGCAGTCGAAAGCCACTACGCTTCCTCAGCTACCTCCGCCGGAGTTGCACCACCTTTTAGCCCCGTCTATCGTCGGCTCTGAAGCTCTCGACTCCGTCCTCGCCAGTGAAGCCACTCGAGAACTCAAAATAGAAGTTCCTCCACGGCCGCAAAACAAGAAAGATGGATCTTTCAAAACGTCTTTCTGCTGCTCGTACTGCCAGATGGCTGTGACGATCTCAACTGACGACAAATGGAAGTTAGTCACCCACGCCCACAGAATGGAAACTATATTTTACTGACATGAATCACCAGGAAACACGTTTTGACTGATATGCAGCCATACGTATGCACGCACAAGGAGTGTAGTCTGCCGGACCATCTCTTTAGCGACAGAGATACCTGGTACGCCCATGAGGTTCAGGAACACCGCGTCTTTCTCGCATGCGGAGACGACAGCCACGAGCCATATTACAGCCTGCTCAAATTTGAAGAGCATATGGAACGTTTTCATGACATGTCATTGTCAAAATCGCCATCGTTACTCTACAACTTTCGCCGGCCTACTCAAGCTCCTGGAGGGATATGCAATCTTTGCAAGCAAAAGACCAGTTCTCTCAAACGTCATATCTCTAGGCACTTGGAACAGATGGCGCTGTTCTCTATCCCAAGAGCTGATTATACCAATGATGATGAAGATCTGCACGATGATCAGAAGTCGGTCTCTCATGGAAACGCTAAGGGGTCTGTATCAAACTCATTGGCAGGGTCAGGCTCAGACGCTGTTGATGAAGAAGAAATAATGTCAAATGAATCAGACGCTCGTGTCGTTGCACCTGGTAGCGAAGAAGGCCCTCCAGCATTGGAACCGGTGGAACAAGTGGATGTACCAGAATGCAACGATCCACTTTGGGAGCGTGTCTCAACAAGATACTACGACCCCAATGCCAACATACACCGGCTACTCGATCATCAGCTAGGCAACACAACGGACCCTGTGCCCCGCAGCTTTCACGGTTGGTCCTTCCGTAGAGACCGCGAGCCGGGCGTTGAGCCGTCGTGGGCCCGCACGCATAAGGAACCGCTACCCTATTCGACCGACGAGCTTCTACGCATCGTAAGCCGAACTACAACTACCTCCTCAACTTCGAATATAACGTGGCATAGAAGGAGAACCGTATCCGAGCAGTATAACTCCCTCCGATCGTCACATCAGCGTGCATTAGTTGATGGTCTACTTGAGGACGTAAAGACTGAGGAGCTAAACCCGAATGCGGAGTGGACCTTAGCGTGTATCGAGCAGGATATAGTTGAGTACATCCGTAGGGACCATGGTAAGGTAAGGGAAGTCCGAGAGATACGCGTCGTGTTGAGGAGAGGGCCCAGGAGAGATGCCGATGTCCCTGGCTCTGTTGGACCCCCTCCTGTTGCCCCCGGAGGCCAGAAAGCAGGAAAGGGACCGAGCCCTTCATTGATAATCCCTGAAAGCGAATTCTTAGACGAACTGGACTACGACGATGATTCGTTTCTTGCATGGAAAGTACCCCCTTCATTCGGCACTCAAAAGGGTGGGGCTGGCGCGCATGGTCCTGCTGTCCGCAGCTCACCCCGTCCAAGTGATTTTCCGCCGGGTGGTGCTCCTGCTGGGTTTGGAAGTGGAGCCTTCATGAATCCTGGAGGGCCTTCTGATGCCAGCAGACCTGTTGGCGTGACAGTTGACGGGAAGGGGAAGCGATCTCATCAAGGAACACAACCAGTTCTTCGGCAACCGGAAAGGATGGGTCGCGATGCTACTCTCGACGTCGAGGCGCCGGCTGGCAAAGGACTGAGAAGCCCTAGTGAGTCCGCTCAGACTAGCTACGCCAAGTCTCGGGGAGACAGAGTACCACCTATAGTACTTGACAGAGTACCAATATCTCCACCTATAGTACTTGACAGCGACTCTGACTATTTAGCCGACGTTGACTGATGTATGTTGCCCCATTGCGGAGGAGTTATGGCCTTTTTGGGGTGACAAAAGCTGAATAATGGTTGAAATGACATATTCGACAATAGCGCGCAGCGATGTGAAAAGTGAGGCGAGGGGCCTGGTGGACGCGGTGTTGTCGGTTCTCAGTATACTGCTTCAACAGTCGTTTGCTTCTCATGTTTGACAGAGAACGGTTTGCTTAACCAGAAGGGCAGGACATGGCCTTTTGGTATATTTTCAAGAGCATTAGTTTTCCAGCTCATGTCGCAATGTTGCTTTTCACGTCAGCAATCCTACACCTCACGTTTGAAAAGAAAGTACTACAGAATTATCTACGACATGTACGAATTAGCACAGGTGTCATACCGCGGCCAACGTCCAATTGTGCAACTCAAACACCACTGCAGCAAAAAGTCGCATTCCTCGTCGCTACATCTTTGCAGCTCAAACCCACTGCGGTGCCCGTCGAAACCTCCTCCGAACCCTTCCGGTCTTCCACAACTACTGTCCTCTTCTCCATCTTCCCGATCACCCCCACTTCCCTGTCTCACCCAAACTAACACACACCAAAAGAAGTCTGTCTTCTCTAAGTAATCCGGCATGGACTTGCTCTCGTTGCATAAACCTGCTGGTAGCCATCCAACGCGGCTACTGCTTAGCCGCGCCCGCACCACCTCAGTATTAAAGGTCAGTGACCGCCATGCGAGCAATAGTCGCCTCGCCATAGTAGCACAATCCAGGTTTCAACAGATGTTGAGAGCCGAGAATAAAGCAAATGCATCCAGAGACTCTCATAACTGGGATTTCTAAGATGAGTAGATCTTCTGAAACGGACTATCCCGATGTTAAAAGAACTGGAAGACGCAATAGAGTGCTGCAGGGATCAAGCAGGAGAAGTTGAAAGCTCAAGCATTCCTCTGGAGCCAAGACGGGATCTTGCAGCAGAGCCAATTTCAGCGTTGCCGGCCCCGCGGCGAGACATTGCGGCAAATCTCGGCCACGACTTGCTGTCTGCCCTACGAGTTCCGCCGAAGCCTCGTGGCACCGGCAGCCTGCTCGTGCAAGACATAGATGTTCAAATTTAGAAACATACATATCGTCACCGTGGCACAAGGCGCAGCGAGAGAAAAGCGAAATTCGCAGCAGGATGGGGGAGAGGCACAGCAACCAAGCGACGCCCGCTTGCTGCTTACCTGCGCGCCCACACACGACGACACCTCGTCTTACTCTCCACACCCACTCTCCTTGCTGCGCTGTCGTCCGCGCACACTGCACAGAGCCACAGCCTGCTGTCCGCCCTCAATGATACGTCTCGAACCGTTGTAATCTCGTCCGAAGAGAAGAATAAAAAGGCCGGACTACTTGTCTCGCGACACGACGCGTCCACGTAGCTCGCCCCACGACCACACGCCCACCATGCCGCCCAAACGCTCCTTCACCGACGACTACACCGGCGGGCCCAACCAGTCGCCGACCTCATCCAACTTCCTTCCCCCGAAGCGGCGCAAGACGTACACGGGCGGGGCGAACGACTGGCGGCGGCCGTCAGCCTCGTCGACGCGCGACGGATGGTGGGCGGTGACGGAGGCCGAGTGGGAGCGCATGGCGCCGGCCATGAAGATGAACTGGACGCACGTCGGCCGCATAATGGAGACGGAGGAGGGCGAGCCTGCGCCCGAGGCCTGCGAACAGTGCCGCGACGCCGGCGACCCGCGCGGCTGCTGGGTCTACTCGCGCGAGGCCATGCGCCGCTACGGCTTCAAGACGCATGTGTGCGCCCGCTGCCGCGCCACTGCCAACGTGTGTTCGCTTAATGTATGTGTTGAGTGCTCGCTCTCTTGGCTATTTTTCTATTTTCGCAAGAGAGGGGGAGCAAAGACGTGATGCGTGAATCCCGGCACCACCACAACAAGAACAACAAAATGATGCTGATGCTCGCAACGCCGGACAAAAGCCCTTTTTCAGAAACAGCGTAGGCCTGCGAGACAACCGCCCGCCACCCGAGCGGCCCCCGCCGCACGACTCGCCCTACCACCATCCGCCGCCCAGCGAAAGCAGGCACCGCTTCCCCAGCCCGGGCCCGCCTGAGCATCACAGATACCGCTCCGTCACGCCGCCGAGCGAGAGGCACGGCCGCGGCTGGCCGCAGTCGCCCACTGCTAAACGACACAGCTTCGACGACCGAGAGCGATATCCCCCACCACCATCCGAACGCCACATCTTCCCCTCCCCAGGTCCGCCGCCGCCGCACCACCACCATCACCACCAGCGACGTCTCTCCCCGACCCCTCCGTCCCCCCACCACCACCCTCCTCACCACCATCGTTCCCACCTATCCCAATCCGATCTCCAACCGCTTCCCCCCACCGGGGGCGCCCCTCCTCCTCCCCACCCCAACGACCCTTCTTCCGCGGCCGCCGGTATCCCGCCGCCGCACCCCGCCCACTCGGCACCGCCGCCGCTGCTCAGCCTCGACAGCCTCGCCGCGCGCCTCGAGGTGCTGGAGCAGCAGATGGACGCGCTGCGCAAGGACAACGTGTACATGCACGAGGAAAACAACATGCTCCGCTGGCGCCTCGCCGACCTGGAGGCCCCGCTGCAAGCACAGGCACAGGCGGCGGCGTCATCTGCTGCCGCCGCCGCTGCTGCCGCTGCCACGCTGACGACGGCAGGAGCGGAAGTCGGCGAGCAGGATGATGACGAGGCCGCGGACCGGAAGCCGGTGATGACGACGACGACTACGAATACGACGGCACAGCAGCCGCAGCCGCAGCAGCCGCAGCAGCAACAACGTAGCAGTGCGAGTAGTAGGGCGGTTGAGACGCTGGTTATGGAAGAGTCGATGGCGTCGAGCCTGCGCGAGCAGGAGCAGCAGCACGAGCACGAGCAGCAAGCCGAGACGGACCGCCGCCGGGAGGCCGCGGAGGAGGAAGAGCAGCGGCGGCGCAGCCGAGCCGAGCGCGAGGAGGAGCGGGAGCGGGAGCGCCGCGAGGATCAGGCGCGGAGGGAGCAGGAAGAGGCTGAGCACGAGCGCTACCGCCAGCAGGTGGCCGCCGAGCTCGAGGCCCTGCGCGACGACAACGCCGAGCTGGGCAGGAAGGTGGGCGAGCTGGAGAAGGGGCACGGCGTCACACAGCAGATTCTGAGGAACATGTACTATGCCCTGGATTGATGATGGTATGCGGGGGCAGAGCAGGGGGAGAGGGGGAGAGCTAAGGGAAGGGTTTGGCTGGTCTTTGCTTGGATGATGCTGCTGAAGTCTGTCTCTCTGCGGTAATTGCCGGCAACGGTGCTGGTTTGTCCAAGTGGTAGAGAGCCGTTCTTCTTCTTGGTTACAGTGCCAATAGCTGATTGCGATGTGTGATGCTAGGGATGCATTGATAGGTGGTGGAGCTGATGATGATGACTGGCTGCGCCACAGCGCATGGGGCATGAAGGAATTCAGGCGCTAGTAGGTAGTTCACGGTTTGGTTTACTAGTAGTGGTAGTCGATTGCCCTTCAGCTAGATTGGGGGAGAGGGCAGCGAAGCGTGCAGATGCGACTACGATACCCTTGCATGGGTCGCTTTGACCATGGAGGAAGACTCCGCTGCTAAAAAAGCCACTAGTTCAGCCAGGGCTGAGAAAAAGCATGCACGTTTTTTTGTGAATCCATGGGATCGAGGAATAGAGGGCGCATCGGCAAGTGGTCTGGTGAAATACTGGCTCGCCCAATCCAATCCGGCCCAATCAGCTCGAAGCCCAAGTTTGGGATCGCGGGCCGGAAACAGATCGGGGATTTCGGGAGCTTAAAGTTTATAGAGGGAACGGCCATTCACACAGATCGTACCCCCAACTCTATTACATCCCACCAACCCACGAAGAGGAAACGGCTTTCATGGATGTGTGTAGAAAGAGAAAAAAAAAAAAGAGGACAGATCTCCGCGCGTGCGACGGATTGCACGCATCGTGAGGATCGCGGCATACGCCGGTGTCCGTTCGTCGTCCAGCGTCACCAGCTGTCTCATGACTGCCCAATCAGGCAATTGTCGTTTTTGCGTACGCGCGTGCTTCCGCCCAAGATGGTATTTGCCGATGGCTCTGTGTCATAATCCAAATTCTGGGCCGCAAACGATCGCAAGGCGTTTGGCACCAAGACAAGAATGTTCTTGGGATTGGATTGTTGGTTGGAAGCCTGGACTAGGTGGCCGTGTGGCATGACTGTACCACCTCCGCAGCAGGTACCATGCTCACGTGGACACTTCTTCAATGAACACGGAGTATTGGCGGACAGTCATACCACGGAGCCATCAGCTGGACAGTCCAACAGTTTTTTTTTTTTTCCCTTCAGCTCTGGTCGCTAGTCTTTCACATGTCGTCGTTCACAGTTCAGCCGCTGCAAAGCGCGCGGTGGTTTTCAGCACGGTTCACCAGCCTCAACACCTTGGATGCTTGTTCGTGTTCGCTTTGCCGACCGCATTATCTTCTTTGCCCTCGGCTCCACACAATCGGAGAATGCGATGTTCTAAAATAGAAAATGTTCAGCAATTGGGTCCCTCTGTGCAGTGCCGATCGCGTATTCGCTGCCCCCCGTTGCTGATGCTGCTTGCTCAACGCAAATCCCATGGCTGGAGACTGTAGCTAGCCGATCCGGTCGAAGCCGAGGCGTTTGCCTACGTATCCGAGATGGCCAGGGTCGATTTCCGATAGCGGTGAGGGTGTTAGGGCAGAACCCTTCTTCATCTACGGTGGCGAAAAAGGCAGCTGTAAATCGTGAAGCGAATCATCAAAGCTTGCGAGATAGACAGCCAGAGAAGAATTTGGTTGGCGGGCGTAAGAAGGATGATCTACGGCCGCGTGGCTGGCGCTGAGAACTGGCTTTTGCGGAATCGTTTCCATCCGAACTATGGCGGGAGGATGAAACTGCCGGTGCGTGTTCTGGCGTGTGGGTGCAGCCACACAGCTATAGCGCACGTGTCGGGTTGTGGGGATGGTCTCTGGTCCGGCCTCGCCGCCGCCGTCTGTGGCGCTGGCGGGGTCAAAAGTCAGCGGGGGGGAACTTGAGCCCTGGAAATCGAAAACCTGGTCACGCATCCGCTTTCTCGATGCGGTAAGCTCGGACCCTGCTGCTTTCGTCTGATGTTACGGCACAGCCACAACTGCGCCTCCGCCCAGTCCGCACGCCTGAGTGGTCAGGCCAGCCGTAACGTTTCGCGAAACTTCCAAGCCTGCCCGGTTGCTCCGGAGCGCCGGCCAGTCAGCGGCCAGACAGGTGCGGTTGCACTGCTTACTGACGCATTACGAATGCTTGCTTCTGCATCTTTCCTTTTCCCTCCATATTACTATTCTTTCTACTTGCTAGACATGCATTTGCCCCCCATGCATGTGAAGATGCAACGGCTGTAGAACTGTCCATAGATCCGACCGCAATTGTGCCAGCCGACGTACAGGCCCAACGGACATCCCCGATGCGGGGAAAGGAGGGGCTGAGTAGTCGGCGTGTGTTACGGTGTGTTTTCACGCCCGATGATCCGCGGCGGATACAAGACAAAATAGCAAGGCGACAAATCGCAAGCAACGGAGCCCTGAAGCCCTACTCTGTCCTAGTAGCCCTGAAAGCTACACCGCAAGCATGGGGTGAGAAAAAAAAAGAGAATGATTTGCAAACAGTGCGTGCGTGTGCGTGTGCGCGCGCGGAGGGCAGTCCGACCCTCAGGAAAGACCCACACAAGTGCACGCCCCTTTCCGACTCCGCGGCGGCTGGGAAGGGTAAAAAAAGTGGAGCGATTGGCAGGTCATGATGATGATGAGCGAAGAATGGGAGGGCGAAACAAGAGCGGCAGAGCGGGCCGAAAAGGGGTATGAGCTGATGATGAAGCCCAAAGCAAGATCGACAACAGCCGGGAAAGTGGAAGGATGAAGGAGAGGGATGAGGCTCTGTGCCCCTTCTCCCCGAGAGCCGCAAGCGGAAAAGCAAGGCACGAGAGATGATAAGCAGGTTTTTGCGTCACCATACCCATCATGCGCATGGCCTCTTCCGAGGGCTTGTCTCGGGGGAAATGGGGGGGAGGGGATGGTCACGGTATCGGCACCCGTTTTTTGCGTTCACGCGCCGGTACGGTTATGGTCGTAGGGGAATATGAGTGTCCGCACGCATACACAGCATGAATGCCGAGAGAGAGAGCCAAGTGTGTTTTCAGCCTAAAGGAAGGGTATAATCCCATTTGCTAATCCAGCAACTGCTACAGCCAAAAATTGAAGATCACCAGATATCTGCCCACTTATCCAAAAACACCGGGACCAAAGATCCGCCCTGATGATACAAACAGAAAGAAAACCCAGCCGTAAATCCAGCCCAGTCCGATATGGAACCCCCATTACGCTTTGCATGCTACCCAATACACGGAAAATGAACCCAAGGAAATAATAATGAGACATTTGAGGTGAGGAAAAATCAAGCGCAGTTAAGAAAAAAAGACAATCTTTTGGTGCTCGAGACACAGGTTGATGGTACAAGAAGAAGTAGTTCTTCTTTCGCTAAAATCGATAATTTTTTTGTTGGCACTCTTCCAATCGTCGCAGTTCGTCGTAGCGAGAAAACGCTCAAATCCGTCATCATCCTTCTCGTCATGCAGGGGTGTGGTATTAATACAGGCGTAGTAATGGAAGCTCCATCTTCGCTGGCTCGCTTGCTCGAAAATCAATAAATCAGACAGCTTGAAACCCAGAGATGACCAGCCCCGCTCTTGACAAGCTTGATAATGACGTTCAACGCCAAAAGACGTGATAAGCACAAAGAGAAAAAAAGAAAATAGGAGCGCGAGGTGATATCAGAAAATTGTAACAAAATAAAGCCGGAAATAACGCCAGTCGGACCCTGCAACTCGAGAGGGCGATCAGGGCAGTGTGGGCATCGCATCGCATTGCGTTGGATGGCACGGGAGTGAGACAAGGAAATCTAATCGGACGCTAGGAAATGGCAGCGATGCAGGCGATGATGTCGTCGCGCAAGCCGATGCGCAAGCGGCCGTCGGAGGTATGTGGTAGTCGACGTCGTGTGCGGAGATCATGACGCAGGCCTAGCGCGTGGAAGCGAGCGCCTATGACGCGTTGGAGCTCCAACTGAGCAGTCGGAAACTCAGTTGTGCGCGAGGGAGCGGCTCCAGGATCCGAAAGCTCGGGCAGCCGACGCATCGCTGCATCACTCGGCCGAATCAGGGCGCAGCTCCAGGAATGCGCTCCTTTGTCTACTCGTAGGAGCTGCCGCCGCCCCGCCGGCGGTGCTTGCCGGGGAAGTCGACCTCAGGGTGCACGACGCGCATATGCCGGGTGAGGGCGTCGTTGCGGCTGAACGTCTTCTCCTCGACGCACAGCGCGCAGCGCACCTTCTGCTTGCGGGCGTTGTGGATGGTGTCCTCGTGACGGGTCAGGTCGTAGGGCCGCGAGAAGATCGTGTTGCACGGCTTGCCCGTCGTCGGGTTGACGCGCTCGCACTTGTGAGGGCCCGCTTGCGAGTTGCGAGCCAAAAGCTGGGCTGACGTCATCCCGGATCCCACTCCAGGAGTCGCTACGTGCGGCCGGTGCCCGTCGCGCTTGTGCTTTTGCAACTTCTGCGGCGTCTCGAAACGCAGGGAGCACCCGTGGTACGTGCAGGTGTACGTTCCCGTGTCGGCGTGCGAGTTGTCGGGCCGCTGCACCGGCGTGCTGCTGTCGTCGTTGCTGGCCTGCGACGACTCTGGCATCTCGCTGGCGCTCGAGTCCATCGATGTAAGCTGAGGGTGGAACTGCGGGTTCTCGTCCTGGCCCGAGGCCGGAATGCTGGTGACTGAGCGGTACGGCGTCGCCGTGTTGGTGAAGCTGAGACCAGCCATCACGCTCGGCACCGAGGGAGCCACGAAGTTGAAGTTCGACTGCGGTGGCGACGGCCCGGAAACTGATGGAAAATTCGCTGTCGCCTGCCCGGACCAGCTACCCGCCTGGCTTGTGGCTGTGCTGCCATATGACACCTCGGAAGAGCCGTCGTAGTGCGCCTGGTCGCCACTCGTGTATGAGTGGTCGTAGTCGCTTCCGCTGGCGTCGGGGAAAAGTGGCATCTTCGAGTCCTCCTCTGATTCGTGGTAGTCCAGCAGCGCATCCTTGGGCGAGATGGTCTTGGGCTCGGACATGTCCGGCTGGCGCTGGCTGCGCTGGAGAGCGTACGCGTCAGACTCGGCCTTCTGCTGCTCACGCAGCTGCTGAGCGCTGCCTAGCCGGACCTGCGGAGAGGCAAACGAGTTGCTGGGGGGCGCGAGTGGCGAGCCCTGCCTGAATGGGGAAACACCGCGCGACAGGGTGCTGGCCGGCGACTGGGAGCGGGCTTGGTGTGCTGCCTGCAACCTGTCGTTCATGACATTCCGGAAAGGAGACAGAAGAGCCGTGTTGTTGGAAGACTGCGACGACTGCTTGGCCGGTGCTGCCACCATGGCATTTGGGTTGAACAGCTCATCTGCGTAGATGTCTGTCATTGTGCGGTCAAGCTTGGGCACTGGCCGCATATCTGGATCATCGGGGAATTGTAAGTATTCATCGATCCAGGTCTCAACCCGCGGGTAGGATTTCTCACCATTGGAAGGCACCTTAAACCGGTCGTCGCTGAAGTTGTCTTCCTGGGCATTGTGAGGAGTAGCTGGAGAGTCGGCGCCATAGCTGGAGACGGACTGCCGGGACGAGTGTCCGAAGTCGGGGCAGCTGCCGTCGTTCCCGACCTGATGGTGCTGGTCCATCAATGCCTGCTTCATGGCCATATGTGCTGCCATGCCTCCGTCGTGGACGTTCATGTTGTTGAAGGTTGAGTAGTTGTTGTTGTTGTTGAAGGTGTCTTGGGTCGGAGTATGTGAAGGAGTAGGGAGATGGTTGGAGAAGGTGCCAGAGATATCTTCGGCGTTGTATGATGACTCAACCTTGGGAGCCTGTGGTGTAGACGGATGTTGCTCGGAGTTAGGGTAGTAGTGGAAGGCAGGGTTGTAAGCGGAAGTGGCGGAGATGGTCGAGGCGTTGGTTGATGATGAGGGCGAGCGCTGGTGTGTGCGACGGCTGTTGTTTATTGCGGAAGAGTGCAATGTCGAGGGACCAGTGGTCAACTGGCCGTTGTTCGCAAAGTCCCAGCCCAGTGCGTTAGCACCGTTGTCCATCATCAAGTTGTATGTGGCAGGCAGCTGCGGGCCTGGGGTCGACTGCTGTATCCGAATGGATGGATTGGAGAAGTCGTAAGAGCCCGTCATGTACTGATCGGCGAACTGATTTGCGTCGGGCCTGGAGGTGGACGACTGCTGCTGAAAGTAGTTGCGGAGCAGCCTGTCGTTTTGAAGTTCGGTAGGCGAGGGGACGGAGTCTTGGTTGTGGAGGTTGGAGAGGAAGTTGAAGTGCGAAGAGGTTGGCGACGGGAGACTAGATGAGTTGGCGTGTTGACGTCGTGGATAACAGGCTAGCATGTTGCAGGCGGAACGTCTTAGTGGGGACCGTGGGCCGTCAGGGACACGGGTGGCGAATAAGTCTTATAAAAAAGCCCAGCAAGCAGCTGACTCGGAATAAGACTGGGATGAGGTGATCAGGTAATGGAAGAATGCCGTCGAAGCCGAGCTAGATCGCAGTCGCCGGTCGGGGTTTGCAATGCAGAGTCTTGTAGTGCGCCAAGCGCTGTCGGGGAGAAGAAGCGGATGTATGAATGCGCCGAACTTTAAGGGAGCGCTGCAGATGGGGCGCGCCGAGAGGGGACAAAAGCGCTGCCCTCTCACGGCGACGGAATGGAGAGTTGCGTCATGGGGCTTACCAAGGCACCAAGGATTCTAGAAATCGTAAGTAAACGATCTGCCGCACGGCCTCCCTGTACCCAGCATACCCTGCATTGCAAGCCCGGCCGCTGCCGATCGAGGCCACGCTACGGTTGCAACCCATGCGACAGAGTTTTCCCTGCCCCCTACGCCCCGCGACTAGATCGGTCCCGTTGCACCCCCGGCCTAAATTAGCGCCTGCCGGACCGCGGCAGCGCTGACCCTCCCAAAAGCCGCTCGCTCTTCGCTTGACACCCGACCGCGCTGCGCCTCCGTAACGCGCACAGGGGCTTCGGCACACTGTTGAGCCGCGTCCAGACGCTCGCGCCGACCGATTGGTGAGCCGGCCTCAATGGATGCCAAACGCCGTCGGCTGCCACGGCCGGGAGCGATCGTATGTCCGCGACCACGTCGCGTGATCCCCGCCCTTTGTCAACGGATCCTGAACAACCAGCCCGCATGTGGGGGGGCTGCTGTGGCTCATGCCTCACTCTTTCGGGGTCGCCGCCACACGGCTTGCTCGCAGGCCAACCACGAGGCCGTCGGAGCGAGCACTGAGGCCTGAGCTGAATGCGACGGCCAATCGGCAGTTCGTCTCTTCACACGCGACGCGGCTCAAGCCCGCGTCTGCAGCGGGGTGAGAGCTGACACGGGTACACTAGATCCCCAGAACAGCGCGGAGATGCGGCTATCGAAAGTGGCCGATCCCCGAATATGATTTGAAGCAGGATATTTTTGGGATTACGAATCATTGCTAAGAAAGCATCATCTCGTCCTCGTCGAATGCTTTCCGACTCGAAGTTGTCAGTCACACGGCTATCCGGCGACGTGGTCTGGGGAACAGCATCGTACGAGCGCGCAACACCAAAGGCCGATAGGGTGTCCCCACGCTCAGCTCACCGAACGAGCGGGCGGGCCGGGAGCATCTGTGCGTCCCGGCGAAATTTTTCTCAGGGTCTACATAGTCTAGACAGATTCAGCACTACAAGGTTCTTACTCCGTGCACAGTTGAGCCTCGCACGGGGCGGCTGCGCGCTGGCATGCAACAGATCCGCACCGAAGGATCAGGAACCGGCGAAATGCGAGCCCACGCCAGCTGGAGGCCGTCTCCTTGCAGAGCGGCAGAGCAGTACCTAGTGGCTTGCAGCGAGGCTGTGCCGTAGGGCTGGCTGTAAGGGTTCTGCTAGCGCAAGCCCACACGGCCGAAAGGACGCAAGACGCGCGGGCGTAACCGGATCTTGTGCCGGGGTGTGTCTCTCCGAGCGAATGCCGCCCAATCACGACGACGATTGGGCAACACGCTGCCCGCCAAGCCCTTCCAGATCGCCTGGATACGCCGACTCGTTCCGGGAACACCGCGGTGTAGGGGCCTGGATGCAGCTCTTTTTTTTTTTTCAAGGTTGTTTTGTTGAGTAGTAGCCGCACAACACCAAGACCATGCGCACGACGATGGAAAGGGGGGCATCTAAGCCACTGCGGTATCGGTGGTGTGTGTGTGTGTTGTTCCTGCAACTTCTCCGCATGGCCAGGTCACCTCCCTGCAGTGCTCAGGAGGGGGGAGGTCAGCGAGAAACCGTTCACAGCAAGGGTGTCCTTTGGAGCCAGCATGCCTTAGCCATGTGCGCACCGAGGGCTATTTTTGCAGTGATCGTCCTCAGACCGTTATCTGCCTATCGTGCTTCTCACCATCTCAGGGTCCTGTGTGGCAAATCTCGGTAACGATGCCGCAGCCACAGTGCCATTAACGGCTGGTTGCATCGGTGGGCCAAGCCAAAATAATCGGCACTGGTTGTAACCTTGTCCCCTATAGACGACATCAGCCCGGAAATAGCTGCATATGTTCACTAAAACACGAGATACTCGAGACGTAAGCGAGCTGCTGCATGCACGCGGGGTTGCTGACAGCCTTCTGTCGACAATAAGATGTCATCATCGCACATGAGACCCTGAATCGCAGGACGTGTCAAAAGAGCCGATCCATTGGCTCCCAACCCCTTGGGCTGCGGAGAGGGCACTAGATCGAGCAGCTGTTCCGTCCGGCAGTCAACCCATCCAACGTGACGATGATGCTCAAACTGATCTGTCAGAAACTGTCTTCGTACCGGAGGCCGTTCCTTCTCGCATGCCACTGGCTGCTATCCACGTATCACCTGTATCTCGATATTAACACCGCTCTCCCAGCCACACTGCTAGGACGACCCCCCACCTGTGCCCAGGTTTGATTTAGCAGCCTTTGCCCTTTGCTATCCACGCATGAATCGCGGCAACCCCCAAGCTTGCGCCATCGTTTTACCCGACTCATCATGCTCGTCTGCAAACCCTTCCACATACGTCACCAATCACGACCCCTCAAACATGCGGAAGGCCAAGTTTCACCATCTAAGACATTTAGAGAGGTTGGCGGGGTGAAGCGACGTCATCGCTCATTTCCTACGCTCCGTGCGATGTAGCAAGGAGGGGAAAATAAAGCTGAGGCCGCTGCGGCACGGCCCTTTTTTCTCCCTACCCTTTGGCTGCGCACGCTCCGTCCCCACCTGTTCTGACACCGCGTTAAAAAAAAAATGTTGCGGGTCGACGCAGGGGTCAACGTTAGACCTACGCGCGCAACTGCTACTTTAATCGAACGCCCAGTAGCTGGTTCTACCAATTACCGTTTTGCCGATTTAGCACAATCTTTTTTGTTTTTTTCTGCTGACCTCTCAGTGGACCATTGCTCATTCCTTGAACCTAGCGTGGTGTGATGCCTTATGACGCTGCAGGATTGAATGCTGGACTGCACAGAACATCTGGTGACGAATTTAGTAAAACTTGTGTTGCGACTACTATACATCAAGTGAGGGGACTTACATCGCGTTCCTGCCGATCGCATGGCAGGCGGACAAGTTTTATGGAGGAATACGAAGGAAACTCAATGCCCTCGATGGCTGAGCATTACACTTCGGGATCATCTACCCACCAATAGGTCTTCTTACCGTATTTCCTATTACGGATAGCATGGCATTCAGTGTTTGCGTCCACACATGCGCGTCAGGCGTACGATTGTCCAGCCAGGGCGTCGAGGCAAGGAAAACGTTGGTCTTCGTCAGCAGTCATTTATGCAAGACTCTGACCATCTCAGTCCACTTTGTCTTTTGCGACGGGCATTTTCATGCCCTTCGTCATTTGACGCACATACCTAAGCTTTCCTTGAGCGAAAGTATTTCCCTTTCTTTCAAGTAACCAACGATAGATCTATCTGGCTTTTAATTTTTATTCCACCAGGACATCGGCGAGCACATTCCCGGCCTGGAGGGTTCTGTTCTTCTACTGTACGCGCTATGAAGCCATGCCCGATAGGGCCTCTCGACGAGCGCGCGGGCAGACTACAAAATGAGCAAGGTTAACAGTGAAGGGGCATTCCTTTTATCTTTCGAAAGCAAACGGCATTGCGCCGGTCTTGGAGTCGCTAGATAAAGAGATAAAATAGGGGTGAGAATGCTACTTGGTCATTCTTTTGCCGAGACCGGTGAGTATAATCCTTAACATCCTACATGTATCTATTGGAATTCATCGTCGGTCCTTGTGCAGGAACTCCAGGTAGAATGCATTTGCGTCCAGAGATCATGCGTGTCTGCGTGATAAGCGAATATAACGGCCAAGAGCCATCATCGTCTACCTGATTCCTCTCTTTTGTTTTTTCCTGCTTGAAGGGGTAGGTGCTGCAATATCGGTTCAATTCTTCGATAGTCAGGATTTATCGAAAGAGAAGATGCATGGCTCGCGGAAAAGACGGGCGGCATTTCTGACAGCTATAAAGGGCATCTTCCGGGGTCCGAGTCTTCGCCGTGACTTTCGGTACTTGAGGCGGGATTTGTCGGTGATGATCTCAAATCAGAAGATGGCTGATGGAATGCGACGGATGCAACAGTGACATGTGTGCGGGTTACGGGCTCCAAAAAGCGGCCGTTTTCTTATCTGCGTCCGACTAATCATCAGTGAACCGTTGACGGCGACCGAAGTTCCGGCGGGCAGCGGCTCGCAAAGGGTGGGTGTCACAGGATTAAATGCGTAAGTGGGCGGGGTGACGGACGGCATCCGCCGCGGTTAGGCACGCAGCTGGGCGAAGAATGTGGTTGTTCATTGCTGCGTTCGGAATAAAGACCGCGCAGTTTCTTTCGCTACCAGAGTCAGCTTGGCTACGATTGGCAGGACGAGCGCTGCTTATGACGACGCATTACCAAGCACGGACGCTGTCGAACAGTGAAGGAAGTGCTGGAAGGCCTTGGCCTGCAGCTTGGCTGGCTCTTGACAGCTTGCGGATGCGGCTCCTACCGGCGCGCAAGCCTTTCGTGTGGCGTCCTGCCCTACCGTCGATCGTTGTTGACAGCCGCATCGATCGTGCAGAATCTCTGAGGAGGCCGCTCTCGCTCCCACATTCTGGTGCGGGGTGCGCATGTCAATCAGCGTTTCACTTCTCCGAAGCGGAGCCCCGGAGAGCGACCACAGTGGGCCTGGAGACCTCCACGGGGAGAAATCTCGCAGGTGGAGCGCGGTGGAATCTGCAACTTCTCGATCCAGCGGTTGACGTATTCAGCCCGCACTGGCCAATGGGAATCGCACGGCGAGGCACTAGGCCCGTCGCTAACGGCCGATCAGCCTCAACACCCTCGCCAAGACCCATGACGTCTCGTCGGCCGCTGTGTTGCTGGGGATCCGGTGCCTCAATGCCGTCTGTGAGCCCCCTCCGCATGTTTCTCCGCGTGACGAATCGTGCAGAGAAGTGACGATGCCGCGCCGCCGCCGCCCTCCTACAAAATGCGCCTGATTCCCCGGGTACCTACACTTCTCTGACCTCCAACGCTCCGCCGCCGAATCCACTCTTTCGGTCGTGTTGCACTCCCGGAGCTCGGAACCGTTTCATCCAACGCCATCTGTCTCTCCTCACGGCCATCACCATGGGCTTACTCTCCAAATTTCGGCGCCAGCCGAATGAGCCTGACATACAGGACAACTCTTCCAACGATGTGGAATTCAACAAGCAGGAGGATGGCCCTCTGCACATCTTCAACTGGAGGGTCATCTACATGGGAGTCCTGGTCTCAATGGGCGGATTCGTATGTTATCCCATATCCTCACTCGGTTCATCTGGCTAACACTTCCCCAGATCTTCGGCTATGACACCGGTCAGATTTCCGGCTTTTTGGAGATGCCAGACTTTTTGGAGAGGTTTGCCGACTCGACCGACCCAGACACTGGTGCCCCTAAATTCAGCAACGGCCGTTCCGGAACCATCGTTGGCCTGGTAAGCAACACCAACCCAATCTATCATCTTGAATGAACGCTGACCTCTCAAAGCTCTCTATTGGAACTCTCATCGGCGCCCTCATTGCTGCCCCCGTCGCGGATAAGTTTGGCCGCAAGTATTCCATCGTCTTTTGGAACCTGATTTTCTGCGTCGGAGTAATCGTTCAGATCGTTACCACCACCACGTGGTACCAGGTCGCCCTGGGCCGCTGGGTCGCTGGTCTCGGTGTCGGCGGCCTTTCCGTCTTGACTCCCATGTACCAGTCTGAGACGGCTCCGCGCCAGGTCCGCGGTGCTCTCGTTTCCGCCTACCAGCTCTTCATCACGCTCGGTATCTTCACAGCCTACTGCATCAACTACGGCACAGAGGCCATGGACAGTGCCGATTCCTGGCGCATTCCCATGGGTGTTGGCTTCATCTGGCCCGCTCTCATGGCCTTTGGCATGTTTTTCCTTCCCGAGTCTCCCCGCTGGCAGTACCGTCATGGCCAGGTCGATGTTGCCTGTGCTACCATCGCAAAGAGCTACGGAGTGCCCGAACACCATCCCGTCGTTACCAACGAGATTCGAGAGATCAAGACGAAGCTTGACGCCGAGCAAGCCGGCGGTGGTAAACACCCATGGTACGAAATCTTCACCGGTCCCCGGATGGCCTACCGCACCCTTCTAGGAATCACTCTTCAAGCACTGCAGCAGCTTACGGGTGCCAACTTTTTCTTCTACTACGGCACCACGATTTTCACTGCTACTGGACTGTCTAACAGCTACGTGACGAGTATGATCCTTGGCGCTGTCAACTTCGGCTGTACATTCCCTGGTCTGTACTTCGTTGACCGCTTCGGCCGCCGGCCCTGTTTGATGGCGGGTGCCGCCTGGATGTTCATGTGCTTCATCGTCTTCGCCAGCGTCGGCCACTTCGCCCTTGATCAGAACGACCCGACCAACACTCCCAAGGCCGGCAGTGCCATGATTGTCTTCGCCTGTCTCTTCATTGCCGCCTTTGCATCGACCTGGGGTCCGATGGTGTGGGCCGTCGTCGGCGAGATCTACCCGTCCCGCTACCGCGCCAAGTGCATGGGCCTGGCCACGGCCAGCAACTGGGTGTGGAACTTCCTGATCTCCTTCTTCACGCCGTACATCACCGGCGCCATCGACTACCGCTACGGCTACGTCTTCGCCGCTTGCTGCTTTGCCGCCTTCGTTGTTACGTTCTTCTTCGTCTGCGAGAGCCAGGGTCGCAGCCTTGAAGAAATTGATACAATGTATGTCTTTGGCGTCAAGGCCTGGAAGAGCAAGAACTGGCAGCCCCCGGAGGGCGAGGATCTGACTACCCTGGATAACACGTACCTCACGCCCGGCGCGAGGGATATCAGGAAGCCTACAGCAGAGCGGAGAGAGAATGCTGGTGTGGAAGATGTCGAGAAGAAGGATGTTTATCACCCTGTGCAGCAGGAGTGATCAAGTGACGGCTTTATGAATGTAATTATTATTTATATCATGTATAGGCGCTTATGTATACAGATAGGAAACGATTTTATATACGCCTTCACTCTAGGAAAAGTGTTTGACGTAACATTTTGTCCCGCTCTGCATAAGATGCCTGAGGCAAGAGTTCGCATCTGCCTTATTCGCACCTGCCTTGTTCGAAGCCACGCCCTTTCCGCATCTGCCCACCCACAACACCAAATTTTTTCCATTACTCAATTTACCAGAGTTTTCCACCAGCATTGACATGGCCTCGTGCGCACCTCCCGACAATTACGACGGGCGACCAGCTCCGCGCAACTTACACCTCCTCGCCCTCACAGCCGCTCAACATCCCACCTCTGCCTCGAGGTATACACCGCCTCCTTGGTGACTTCAGCGTCACCAAGCCCGAGCTTCAAGGTATTGCTTACCCTCTCACCGCTGTCGCCCAGCCCGAACTCCGAGGGCACAGTCTCCACCAATGTTCGTGCTGTCTCACTGGTGCCCCTGCCGTCTTTCGACTACTAGAGAGCCACGCTCATCTGTAAGGCTCACTGTGAGATATTGGCCATCTACCACCGGTGCTCAAAGCGAGTATCGCGATCGCCGAGTGAACGCCAGTAAAGCTGCCTGAACATCTGTAGGAATGACTGGCTGTCTACCCATTCATGATGCCGGCGCAGAGTCTCTCGAAATTCAATCCACGATAGACCTCTATGAGAATGCACCACCAAATGATTATTCGGTGCAGCAAAATATGAAAAAAAAAAACTCTATCATACCACGATCCCAAGAATCGACATGGCACTAATCGGCATGTTTACCCGGGATAGCATATCTCGACAAAGAGCCGAGCGGCTTTGTGAGGGTGAGCGCCACTACAATCCAGCAGGCGTTAGTTTTGGCCGGGGTGTATGTGGCCTCGATCGGTAGCGGCCGGGCTCTCAATACAGGGTATGCTGGTACCGAGAGGCCGTCACGCTCCTCCCGAACCGATTCCCGCTAGCCAACGTCGATAAACCAGGCGAACAGCCTACCACGGTCCTTCCGCTCCGATAACCGCCATTATTCTCCTCTACCTCAACAAACCACCACCATCGCCACGATACTTTTTCAACGCGTGGAGTTCGTACGACAGAAGCATCTTTCATCCACTTTTGACAACAATCTCCTGGTATACAAATGCATCTTTATCGTTTTCCAAGACAAATTTCGCAGGTCGATTCAGTCAGTAACCCAGGTATACACTGGGGCACGAAAATATGCATGTTGGTTGAAACAGAAGCCCGAGTTCCATTATACAGCCATCCCAGCACTTTACCATGGGATCGATCATCACTACTACCCTATACCGATCTCAAATTCCGCTACAGTCCGGTTGATGTTCGGCTACAAAGTCCTTGCCATGGGCTTAAGGCTGGAAGTAGTTTGTCCGGGTGTTCTCAGGACCCAGTTTCAAAGAAGTTCGTCTATGAAGTGTCTCACATTTGTGGAGCCGCATTTTGTAATAAATGCGACCACTTTGTTCTCGAGCACAGACGGCAGAACCAAGTTCAGCAGAGATGCCATAACTTCCAGACGACGCACCACTGTCTACCGCGCTGCTTAAGCACTTTCCTCTTCGCATATCAGCAATCAACAGCCGTTCATTCGCCGATTAAGCCCGCGAACTCAGTACGATGGCAAGGCGCTCTTGGTCCATAGAGACCTCCACTTCCACGACCGGTACGGAAGGCTGAAATCCGATTCGTAGTTGGTGCACGAGTGCCCCGTTGGCTGTGGAGCAGCTTGGTCGAAAACAAGCTATGATGGAGGTAACCCGTTGTTGAGATTGTATATGAAAACGGAGAACATTAACTTCCCAGTATAGTACTGGCATTTGGAGGTTCCTCCAGCTACCAAGAGGCGCACCCGAGACCACATCATCGAGTGTAGAAGAAAGCATGGGCTGGCAATGCAGAAAAAATTCAGCAGTCCTACTGCAGTGCGAACAAGGTATTATCCAGATGTAAATGTGGAATTAATAATTATACATTTACGCCCGGGCGATAGCTTCAACTACCCATGGCATGAGCGAAAAATAACCCCCGCTATTCGTCGGCTGCAATGCCCCCTTGTATTTAATGAGATTAAGAGATCATCGAAGATGCGTGCGGGATGGATCGCAAAAGCATTGGGTCTTTCCAAATCTATCTCAGCACGGATATATCAGCTTACGTGGACAGTTGGAGCATGTGGGTCCGGGATTTACAATAGATGCATGCTCTAAAGTTTAATAAACATGTCCAACCATACAATTAGGAAGAGTATAACGTCCTTCGCCAGATGCGGAATGATATATTCCATGGATTACTTTGTATACACCTTTCGCTATCCCATCGAGCCGGGGTTGATGCAAAACCGCTCAAAGTTGGGTCCTGCTACAGTGTTGCAGCACAAGCAACACATGTAGCACAAAGAATCCTTCTCGTCCCTCCCCGGCCACCTTGCGTCACCATCCCCCGGAAGCGGCTCAACCAGCGCTCCGGAACAGCCGAGTGACAGGATGCAGGCACGGAGGCTGGCCTAGAGCGCAAAGCGCATTAATGATCTGCTAGAGGATCATCATGCATGCCTCTGCGCGTAATATCAGGTTTCCAACCCCTTCCATTTTTGGATCAGCGAAGATCCCACGGTCTAGAACTAGTTGCAGGGGCCCTCCTGAATCAATCTAAACCCCGCCGTTTATCAGCGGTCGCAGCAGGCACTCATGCCGTCCGCTGTACGCCCATCGCTCTTACCCGCCGAGCAGGCCCTTTGCGCGGACTGTGGGCAGAGGTAACACGGTCGTATTTCTCGCTTGCGAAGTACGTGTGACAGGAATGACGAGGAAAGAGAAACTGCGACCGGAGGATCACGTATCACCGCTTGATGGAGTAGCAATCCAGACACTCTTTCCCGTCGACCATCGCTCCGGTCCCGAGGTTCGAGTGAAATGGCTGCATGCTTGATCAGATAACGCCGTAGTACAGGTGGGAAGACCTATATGCCGTGCGGTGCTATAGCGGGGGAGAAGGCAGCACGAAGAGAACGAGGCGAAGCTCCCCTCGGCTTGTGCGAGTACGGTACGGCTGCCCCTCTTGTGTATCTATTGACGGGTACTTGCCTCTCCACATATTCGCACGTGAGACGTCGCCTGCCAACAGCCCCACCGTCCAAAGCTGACAGCCAGAAGAAAGGGTTGTATCGCAGTTCAGCATCCCCCAGCCAGCCACAGCTGCCCCTACGCCCGGTTTCTGTGCTGACTGCAAACGGCGTCGTACATGGTGTGGCGTCCAGCCACGGGACCTCGACTTTGGGAAAGACACCTCTTTTGCTTTTCTCTTCGTCTGCTTTTGACGAAGTGCTTCCGTCAGAGCGGTAAAGAAGAAGAAATGACAAAGGTGGCGTTGTAGCAAAGTGAAACCTTCGGGAAAACCAAAGGTCATCCTCTTTCTTTCCATCTTCACCACCCGTCAAGCTGAAGATAACGACCCACTCCACGTTCTCGGCCGCCTCAAGAAAAAGAAAAGCATCCCGCAACGTCGTAGAGGGCTGAAACCCTCGCAAGGCTCGAGAAGCAAGCATCGACCGAAAGAGATCCAACAGCACGAGTCGGCAGAGAAATCCCGTGGAGAAGAAGCGCCTACCCGCCGAGCCCAACCCTGTCGACTCGAAGAACGAGACCAAAAGATAGCTGCACCACAGTAGACCGCGAGGATGACTGTCCCCTAATCGAGGCCCATCACCAGGCCAACCGTACCTCCAAGACGAACACTGGTCACACAATCCTCCTTCTGACCGCAAAGGACCCCAAACCCAGAACCATCATCAGCTTATCTTTGAGACTTCAGGCCTGCTGACCCCATGCGACTGCAGAAGGGGGGGCCTTCTTCCGGACGCCTTATCTTCCATCACTCTGTATAAGTGACGTCCAAAACAAATCTGGTCGGAGCTCGGAAAGGAGGCGGCGACGCCACGTTTCGAAGTGAGCAGTTGTTTCTGCAGCGGCTGCCGAACGTGACTCCGCATAGAATTGATATTTGGGGCGGTTGCCGCGGGGCGTTCATTGGAAGGCGGAAAGGGCCAGCTGGAAAAAGGGGTCTTTGCCATTGCATTCGGGTTAGCGACGAGCTATTCGCCACGGTGAGGCGCAGCGTGCCATTCCCCGCTGCGCTTGTGCGTGATGGTTGAATCCTCAGTCTTGAGTGAATGTCTCAGTACACTAAGATACTGTCTGAAGGTGACTGACTGCCTGGGCGGAGAAGTCCCCGGCCGAGGCCGAGAATGTCTTTCTTCCCCTTCCCCAGATCATGCGCTGAGAGCTGTGCCACAGGTGGTGAAGGAAGGGAGGAAGCTGCTGCTGCTGCTGCTGGGCGCGAAGGGGGCGGGGGGGACACAGCGAAGGAAAGACGGATGGCGGGGAAGGCCAGAGGCTGAGACGGAGGCTGAACCCTTTACCTGCCCGCCGGTACCTACGGAACCACCAATTCAAGCAACACCACGGCTTTGTCCCCAGCTTCTCGCTATTTCGGGCCGCGCCAGCGGAAGTGTGGCGATGGGCGGGGAAAGCTTAAGCACGCCCGTGGCGACAGAAAAAAAAAAGCAATGTGAGAGGAAAAGAAACAAGCCCAAAGAATAATAACGTGAGACCGAAGCTGCAAGTCGCCTTGAACTGAGGTTGCAGGCCGCGGATAACTGCACGCGCATGCAACGTCATCACCGCTGCTTTGCCCGGTAACAAAAGGGCGAATACGCAAGCCACCGACCGACGTTGAACCTTACTACCACCGATCCTTTCCTCGTCTGAACGTCTTTCTTTCCTTTTGACTCAGAAACATCGCCACACCACAATCACCCTGCGAACGCCTGTTCGTGCGGGTAAACGTTGCGGGGAAAGAAGAAGCGCCAGGGTGACCCCCCCCCTTTTCTGATCTCTTTATCCTCCCACGTGCTCTTCCCTTGGTTCCCAAAGAGCGCTCCGGTGTTTCAAGGTCGCCACAATAGCGGAGTTCAAGCTTTTCTCTGGTGATTGACGTCACCAGTACACATGACTGACGAACGGACGTGGTCAGATGCGGTCCGTTGGGGGAAGCATCATCCGGCGACTTTTTCCTTTTCGTGAAGGGGTGGCCTTGGGAATGGACACCGCACAAACAATCAACCTCATCATTCTCAGGTGAGCCAGACACCCAACATTCTGGACGGCCCCGGTACATTGACAAAAAGCAACGAAGGGGGGCGTGTGGGGAGAGGAAAAAGGTCGGGGAAGTAGGAAGACCAACCCAACAATCCACCTGCTGCGCGTACGGCCCCCCGTAGGTGCACACTACGGCCCGTGTCGGTGGCGAGATCACGCATTTCTCTCTTGAGAAAGAGGGGCAGCGGCGACCAGAGCGACGGGAGGAAAGGGGAGTGGCCGGCAGCGTTTACCGTACCAACAGCCTGGGAGAGAAGAATGCACAAAAGCAAACAGGACAAAAAAAAGCAAATCTGCCCTGCATGCTTGGCCTGGATCATAATCAGTCCACAAGCGCCGTTTGCCGCCCCCACCGTTGTAAACACGCCGGCATGATCGCGCATAACAAAATAAAAAACGCCTGCACGCATCCCTTGACTTCCGCATAGAGAACGAAATGAGGGGCAAGGCGGAGCAGGCAAAAGGACGAGTGCGAGCAAGCAACGGGCGCTGCAATGCAATGCAATCCTGCCGGCAGTCAAAAGTGCACTTCAGTGACACAAATCGCCGATCACGAGATTAACGAGTGCCTTATTCCGCTGTTCCCTGCCTTGGACCCTTCGGCATCGGCCATGCAGCTTCTTCCAAAAGCGGCCGGTATATGCAGCAATCCTTTTTCAGCGTCGTAGCAAACAAGCACAGCCTGCGATGTTCATGTGGTGGAAGTGTCTCTTCGTTCTGTTTGTCTGTATCGCGCTACCGTGTCTATCCAACTCTGTGCGTGATCCTCTTTTCTATATGGCTACGGGGCCGGGTGCTGCAGCTGCGACATCCGTCGTCCCGTACCAGGCCCGTCTGGCCTGCTCTGTATCCGCAAGGGGATCTATAGTAGCCGCTCCATAATAATTATACAAAATACACTTGCGATGGGCCATGCCAGTGACACGGCCCCGCGAGAGGCCGGCCCCTGGGCCGCCCAACACCTGACTGCGCTTCGCCATCAACTCTGGAAGAATGGGACCGAGGATGGGTATAGCCGCCGAAAACTGAGACTCCAACGCAGACACAAACGAGACGAGACATGGCCAGCAAAGTCGGCCGGGGTAATACGCGTAAAATGTCGACAAAAACCGACTCGCAAAACTTTTTGAACCGCTCCTTTTGTGATCCAAAGCTTTTTTTTGCGACCTCCGCTTCGTGCTGGAATGCGCCATGCTTCAGTCGTGTAAACCGTCTAGATAGCCTCCCAGATACAAAAGAAATTCGTGGTCGTCAAGGAACGTTACAGCTGCGCGCAGCTGACAGTAAAAACTAGAGTCGTATCCGGTCGTACCTCATAAATGGTGTAATTGTAAAGTTACAATCGCAACGGAGGTTCAAGAATGCCAGAGGTGGCAAGTGGCCTCATCTCGAGCCGATTGGCTGGGCCGGGCGCGCGAAAAAGGTGCCGGGCGACTTGATGTCGCTGAGGAATCTGGCCCAGGATGCCTTTTTGGAAGAACGGGGAAGATTCCTCGCCGCGGCCTGAACCATGGGACCCACAATGTCCTCATCGCCCAGCTTGGGAAACTGGCCGGGCTTCTTCGGGTCTTCTAGCGCGGGGAGCGTCATCAGCGGCGGAGGCTCGCTGGGCGTTGGGCCGGTAGCGTGGTCGAGCCCGTCATCGGTCGCGCAGGCGACGGCGGCATCGTGGAACTTCTTCCATTGGCTGTCCACTTCGGCCCATTTCTGCTCCGTCAGCCGGTAGGTTTTCGACGTCGCGCCGAAATGCTCGCCGGTGCGCACGAGATGCTTGGTGAAGTTCAGGCGCGCGCGTTCCCAGTTGGCGAACAGCTCGCGGCATGCGGCGCGATCGCAGACGTCGGGCAGGTATGGCTTGGGCAAGATGGTGAAGTTGGCGTGGCCGAGCTTCTCCGCCCACTCGTCTTGCTCGCTGTCGTCGTCGCTGATCGTCATTGGTGGGATGTCCGAGCTCGGTACCATCCCGCCGGGACGACCATGCCTGAACGAGGCGATCGAGGGCCTGGTCGACAGCGGCGGGGTCTGCATCGTAGGCGCCTGCGGGGTTCCCAGCGGGCTGTTCATTGCCGAAAAGGTCGCGTTGGAGTCAGCGACCGTGGGCGACTGCAGCGGAGACTGCCAGTCTTTCTCCGAAGATGCCAGCTTGCCGCACATGACGGGCGGGAGCAGGGGGGTCGATGCGAGCCTTTCGCGGTCGATTGGGTCGGCATCCACGCTTGGCCTGACAATGTCAACGGGCGAGGTGGGCGTCAGTTCGTCAACAGAAGACCGGGCAGGGCTCTGAGGGAGGTCGGTCTGGCTGGCGTTCACCGAGGCGACGACGGACCCAGCAGTGGAGGAAGCCCGGCTGGAGCGGCCACTGGATGCGCGCGTTGTCTCCCTGGACAGCCCGGATGGCCTGCGGTCCTTCCACTTGCGCGTGAGCGAAGGGAAGCGCTCGCCGACGCGTGACGAGATGCTTGCAGGCGAGTCACCCGACCTGCGGCGGCGGGCAAAATACCTCGACTCGCCGTCATCGGCAAACGAGCTGTCGGCAAACTCGAAGGCCGGGCTCGCCAAGCTGGGGGTGGAGTAAGAGGTCCTGCTGTCGCCGTGCGGGCAGCCTTCAGCGACACCTGTGGCAGAGTTAGCAGGCGAGGCGGAAGAAGCGGAGCAGAGTGGGTGGGACGCACTGCACAGACACCAGGAGCCGAGCTTGCCCTCGACCTCGTCGTCGTCGTCGGGGTCGGAGGCGAAGGGGCCCTCCAAGGGGTCCTCAGGCAGGCGCGGGAGCTTGCTGGAGGCCGTCATGCTGTCCAGGTGCTCGTAGGACGAGGGCGGGGACGAGGAGAGCGAGGAGAGCGAGCTGGAGTGGCGGACATGGCCGTTGGTAGAAAAGGTCTGGCTCAATGGGGTGGAGCACTCGGAAGCAGAAAAGGACGAGTCGGGGTCGGCAGTGGGAGAGTCGGCCAGAGGGTTTCTGACCGAGGCCAGTTTGGGGAGCATCAGTGGCTTGAGGTCGCGCATTTTGCAGAGTGGTCCGGCGTGGTGGGCTACCGGGTTCCCATTTAAAAGGAAAGTGTGTCCTCACAGGCCGGCAGAGGAGCCGGGCATGGGCTTATTGGGCTTGGGCGTGACGAAGTCGCAGTGGCGTGGAGCGCGAGGGTGGCACGAATTCGAGCAGTCCACGTCGCTGACAGATGTGTTTATGGTGCGCGGCTGGACAAACCCGGTCAGCGGGCGGCACGTGAGACAGCAGCCGCAGGCGTCACACTCACTCAGTCAGGCGCGGCTGGAGGCGCCGGCGGGGCAGGCTCGAAGCGGACGCTGGGCGAGACAGCTGGCGAGCGAGCGGCGGGGGTGGGTGCTGGGTGGTGAGGAGCGGGCACAGGCGTGAATTTGTGGTCCAGTGAATGGGATTAAGTCAAGCGCCGCCGGCATGGGTCAAAAACGCTGCCGTGCGCACCCCCTCCGGCGAGCTCTGCCTCGCGGGCGGCCCGCCTGCAATGCGCCTGCGCCAGCACCAGCACCAGCGCCAACACCAGCGCCAGCGCCAGCGTCAACCCGGCCCTGCAGCCTGCGATCATGGCCAGCCCCCCGTCCGCGCAGCGACCCCCGCCGCAGCCAAGCTGCGCCCAAGGGCTCCACCAGCCGCTTCCCAAAGCGGATGCGCAGGCTGACTGATGAGAGCGCGCGGCTGCGCGCAGCTCCACCCTCGTGCCCGCCAGGAAGAATTTTCGAACGCAAAAAATGACTCGCCCGCCGCCGTCATACAGCGCGCTGCCCTCGCTTCGCCCAGCTCGTGGGCGCCCGCAAAAATGGCCAATCGCCGTGGCACCGCGACGTTTTACGTCAGGCCGAGCGCGCCAAAAAAGCACCTCATCGTGCTGCTCGCCCGCCCACGGTCCTGGGTCGCTGGCGGGTTTCGCATTGAAAATCACCGCCGCTGCCTCAGGCCGCGGCCCTCCACGCTCGTCACCGCGCCGCGAAACCTAGCAAAGCACGCCGTTGGGCCGCCGGGGATGCGCAGCCCGGAGCCGTTGGGCCTGCCCATTGGCTGTGCCCCTGGAAAGCCACACGCTGTGCACCACTGCCCAGCCTCGTCCCAGGTTCTTCCAGGCACAGCGCCGCCCGGCCACGCCCATCCTTGCTCAGGTACCGCCGCCGCTGCTGCCAGCGAATCGGGCCCCCGGCCACGTCTGCTCCTCCACGCCGTCAACGCTCTCGCGGGTTCCTGCAATGTCAGAGCCAACATGTGCCGTCTTCTCGCGATGCATGCGCCGTGGTGGCGGAGCGTCGAGAGCCCGCGTCGAGATCCTATGACGACAGAGCCGGGGTCGCGCGTAGCCCCGAGGATCGTAGCGGCTAGTGCACGTAACAGCGGGCCCATTCCTCCGCGCGTCTCGCCGTCCATCGTGGCCTCTCCGGATCTCGTTCCTCGGGCACTTTTGCGATCTCGGAAGAGCGCAGCCGGCTGCACAGCTCACGGCGGGGAAACGGGGCACATCTCGCATATCTCAACAGTCGGTGAGGACCACTGTTGCGGATTCTTGCTTGCATCCGGATAGCTGCCTGTGTGCCTATGAAGCACAAGCGACTTATCGCCAACACACGTGGTCGTTGCTGGGCCGAACGACATGTCCTCCCCTCACGTGTTTGTTGGCAGCATGCAGCCAGATTCCCTGCCACGGAATGCTGGAAGCAATTCCGCTCGCGCACGATGCCCTTTTCGACCATGTATGTCAGCTTCTTCACGCTGAGTCGCCGCGCAGCTGCTCGGGCCAGTGAGCATTCCGTCTGCGCCGGCCGACGCGCTGGATGGGGATTATGGTTATCTCGGTCTTCAGGTACAGAGTTGAAAGGTACCGGCCGCAGCTCGACACGGCTCAGCTGCTATGGCTGGCTGAGAGCCTCCTCCGATTTCCCGGGTCCGGCAGTAAGGCTATGAGAGCGTTGTATCAACAACGCGCTGTAGCTTAAGCGAGCCGCGTCCGGAACGCACGGCGCCTCAACGTTGTTCCCTGCCTACAGCGACAGGCCTGACTAGCCAGTGCACCTAGAGAATTGTCTTCTTACTCCGACGCGGTATAGACGCCCACCTGAATCTCTGCAGTGTCTCCCTCAACACTTCCGCTTCCGATCTCCATCTGGACCGCCATACTCGATCTCGTTAGCCACCCGCCCTCAGCCCGCCAAACCGACCCGCCCTACAAGCCTGCGCCTCTTTGTGTACTCCGACCCGCTCCGTTCTCTCTCTCCCGTCTGAATCTCGCTACCGTGATACAGACTTCAGCTATTGCCCACCACCCATCCCCCTTTCCGTAAGATCTCTCTTCCCGGCCGCCCTCAGAGCGGCATCACCAGCCGCTGTGGCCGATCGGCACCGCAAGGCATGAACCTTGTTGGCTCTGCCGCTTCCTACCCTTTTCATCTTGCCCGGTCTGGCATCTTTCCCGATTAACTATTCCTTCAAGTGCGGTCCAGAACTGGCCTGTAAACTGGCCCTCCGTGGTCGATGGCAATCTCCCACTCCCTCGTCGCTACACATTTTGTGGCGTATCGCTTGTGGGGCTTGTCCAACGGCCACCTTGTAAGTGACATCCTCGCAGCATATTCTTTCGGGGATCCCCTCTCTTACGAAATGCACCTACGCCTTCACCCCATCTCCGAAGTGACGATTCAGACAGAAGGCGCCTCCCCACATTTCGGCGACTGAAACCACGCAACTGCAGAATATCCGTTCAGGAGAGGCAAAAGCAATTTCAACATGATTCGACCACCTGGCCGCTCCTTCATCTGCCGCCATAGTCTGATCCATCATGCATGTTCTCTTTTCTCCTCCAAATGAGGTTGGAAACAGCACCTCATGCTCGGCGTAAATCAGCGGATGATCCGCGCGGCAGAAGCCTGCCGGTGATCCTCGCTCAACGCTTTTCCCCGGTACCGCCTGCTGGGGAACAACGCACAGCTACACCCAAGTCATTGACGATGCAACCCGCCTACCAGTCTCTAGTACGTGGTCAGGACGTACATCGGCCCTGACCAGCCTATTCTTCCTTCCAGGGTCATTGGCCATACACGTGCACCGGCGCTGTATCGTCACGTCCATCGTTTCCGCACATGGTCGCTTCTTTCTCTTCGCCAGCCCTGCGCGCCCGTGTCCTTGTGTTCCAGCCCTGCGATCCATCTACCGTGCCGCAAGGCCGTCAACCCACTTTGTCCAAATGCAGTAGGAAATCCGCCAAAGAGCCCGATTTTTTCTCTTTCCGCTATCCCCCCCGTCCCGCCATGCTGTCATCATCAACAATCGTGCAATGCGCAGCCGTGACGCGCAAACTGCACGTCGCATTTCTGCATCCGCTAGACTTGACAGGACGGCATCCCACGACGACGACAACGGACGACGCCGCGTGTCAGGAAGCGGGCAGGGCGGAAAAAACGAAAATCAAACAGTCATTATGATGCACAAGGAAAAAGCGACAATTAGCGCCTCGCGTCACGGGACTGCCTGTTCAGGTAAATGCATGGTACGATGGCTTTTTGTCGTGTTTTTCCTTTTATCCCTCCAACATGCATAACTATTTCCGAGCCCAAGGCACCGGTCACGATGGGTGCGTTGTTGAATAAGGGCAGTGCCAGTTCTTAGTACCAAGCGGCCTGCATCTGATCGGCCTTTAGTCCTCAATTTTATTTTCCTTTGTGTGTTTTTCCTCATCGCCCTACGCCGGCGAGGCGGCTCGAGACCCCGCCGCCAAGCCCCACATTCTTCTCCCTTTCCTACGGCTTGCCCTAGCGACAAAAAAAAGACCGACCGGCGGAGATGTAACCGCGTCGACAGGAAAAGTGGATTGGGGAGCCGTAGCCGTTCGGTAGCCGTGGCGTAGGCCCGGGACTAGAGCGCGTGCCTGCGTTGCCGCCGCCATCCCACGAGGCGGCGGCAGTATGTCTAGATGGTAAACTAGCCGTCATCCGCCCCCGTAGTCTACCGCGTACCACACAACGCCAGACGCAGGGTGAAGAGAATTCAAAACCTTCTTTCTCCTAGAAGCCTTGGTAGCGAGAAGCGCCCCGGACAGAAGCAATAGACCGTTGGTTTTACTCTAATTCCTTCTCCTCCGTCCTTTCCTCAATGTGGACTGGGGAAACGTTGGTGACCCAACACTATTCATAGCTAGGCAGAAACCTTGTTTGATCTAAGCGTGACGGGATTGCATATGCCGCTTCGGGCGCTGATGTTCATGCATCTGGGCTGGTGATGGGATATTCGGAGTATACCGCTGCCTCTCTGCCTCTCCACTTGTTTTTCGCTTCGGACTCGTGCTGCATATCTGACGGTCTTTTCGAGAAAAGAGCGAGGGCATCGGCCAAAGCACGTGAAAGACAATTGGCATTCGATGGAAGAGGTTGTTTAAGCGAAATAAAACAATAGTTTCCGCAGGTCTGATCAACCAATGGAAAAGGCTCAGTGTCCACCGAGGTCAGCCAGCCAGAGGAAAGCATATGATATCCCCACACATGCTCCCGTACCCAACCCATATGCTGAACCGATAGTCCGAAGGACCGAGGAAGCGATGACTCGTGCACAGTCTAGATTTACTCGCGTGTCTCCTTGCTGCCTAAACCTATGGCAGAGTAAGGGCAAAAAAACTAAAAAAACAAAAAAAACAGGGCACAGAGAGTCCATATGCAAGGCCTCCTAAAGCATATACCACATTACACTGTCTCTTGCCACCTACAATCGAGGTGAGCTTCTCGGCATCGGAACAAATGGCCGTGCGTGATTGCGCAATCCAAATCAGAGGGAACAAGTAGTTGCCTCTATACGAAGCACTGCAAGCATGTCATCCAATACGCGCGCAACAGTGTGTGGGTCGAATGACACCCATCTGCAGAGCATCAAATGCAGCGCATTCGAGACCATCCGACTGCATGTCCACCTTGACTCTTTCCTTTCTTCACGATTCTGCAGCGGAGAAGCCCCAATATAATTGGTTTTCTCCACACGACTCGCTCCTCGTCCCACCCTTTCTCTCTCATCTGCCGAGTCAACCCCACCTTTTGCGTCCCGTCACCAAAATGCTACCTTCACAGAGCGAGACAGCAGATCCCAACTTCCTGCACCAATCCTGCGCGCATATGAATGTATGCAATCCATCAGCAGCACGATTTATTGATCAATCCTTCAGACCCACCGCCGTACATACATACACATATCCTCGGCTTCCGTGAGGCAGTCTCTTCGCTCGGCATCGGACAGTGAGATCGCAGTGCATAAAGGCCCACAGTGCCGAAACAGCCGAAAACGAGGGAGCAAGTTATGCAAATCTCACCAGACAACGGAAAAAGAGAAAAAGAAACTCCATCAACGCTTAACAGCAGCTTGATTATTAACAAGCATGGCGCAAGTACTCAGGTCCTTTCTTCCTACAAAAGCAATGCCCGCGTGTTACTTCCGCCATTCCCACCCAAGAAGAAAAAAAAAATGGAGAACGAGCTCGCAGGAAGCTTGCGGGAGCTCAACCTTTGAATTCCCCGACATATCTCCTTCATTTGTAAGGTAGGACCCGGTTGCATCCGCTCCCGCCAAGGCAAGACCCACTCACCAATGGAGGGGACGAAAGAGGGAGAGAAATGATAAAAAAAGAAATGGAACCATACCAAGGGTAGAAAGCGGAGACAAAAAGAAATGGAATTATTAGTTGAAGCTTGTCAGCAGCTTTCTATTTTCGATTAGAACCACTGAGCCCCACCAATCCTACCTTTCGCCAAGCGATCAATAGTAATCACCGGCAGACCTTCCTCTTGCTGCGTAGAAGTCTTTTCACGTGCTTACTAATAAACCGCTTCTGTTGGCCAATCACAAATTGATCGCCTTTTCACTTCGTAACAATATTGGGTTCTCGTAGGTCTGTCATTTGTTTCTTGTGCTAAAAATGCGCAAGAGAAGGATGGAAGGAAAAACTTTTTTTCTTTTTGGCCGGAACCATCCTTCATAGCGCCACCGCGCACCGATGCTTCAACGTGATGTGTAAAGCAGTTGTGCAGAAAATGGTCTGGAACCACCACCGATCATCCACCAAGATGATCATCGCCCTCGGCAGAAGTTTAGATGGCACACTGTAACGCAAGCAACCGCAAACCCAAGCAGGGTGACCTCGAGACGCAGGGTACGCAGTAGAAAGCAGGATGCCTTGATCGTCAGTTTCGAAACGCGCCCATCGCAGGGGGATCGATGAGATCGGACGGCGCAATTCCAGGTCCCTGGGTCGGCCGCCCCGAAACCAACAACGATCCGATCTGCCGTATATTAAAGCACTATAGTGGTCTAGGATTGCACCAGTCCAGCCGTGGCGCAGTTTGAATCATATCCAGTATTGGCTCCAGACTTTGCGGTCCTCTTCGCTGCCTTCGAACTGTGGTTGTGTGAAGGATGTTAGTTGAAAAGACGTGATAATTTGCTGAGGTGTCACCGCTGCAATGCTTGGTACACCCTACATCGGAGGTGAAACGATGCAATGAGCCTTGTTGAAGACCGGAAAAAGTCTCGAGTATGCTGGAAATAGGCATACAGACAAAAGCAAGCTCAGAGTCCGGAAGGTAGTGGATACTTACCGTGAAGTCGACTTTTGTAATGTCTTGGAACCCTTCCTTGAGCTGTGGGATGCGGTACCGGGAGGCGAACGAGGTGAAGGCTAACTTTGGCAGTATAGTACGGGATTCGGGATTCAACGTCTGCGCACGTTCATGTCAGCTCTTGTCGTATTCGCGATCGCATTCACGACGTCCGCTCAGTTTCGAGCATGCTCGGCGGTGAGTTGGATCGAGACCTGGCTGAAAGACAAGGTGGTGGTGTCATGTGCACAGCCGCCGCGAGGCGTTGAGATCCTGGGATCCTGGCTCCTGTGAATGACTGACGGGGAACCGGGTTTGTACCGTCATGCTGCAACGGCTATGCAGGAAAATAGAGCGTGGTACAGGAGACGCCTCACGGGATGGTCTGACAACAGAGGGAAGTGGGAGAGCTAACGCCAGGAAACATGGAAAGGGAGACAAAGAGAATGGGGCCACGATCTTACTTCTCCACTCAACGCTCTGACGGCATCATTGTGCTCACACAGCTTCGCTGTTGCTGTGAAAAGGACGCATCGGATTGGCACGTCGTGCTTCTCTGCCAGTAGTACCCAGTGGGCACGTGTCTCGGGGTCTGCATTCGTGTTGTCTGATAGGCGGAGTGCCATATGTTAGTCTGCGCTGTTCTTTGCATCTGCATTTGTTTGCCGCCTTCCCCGATGCTCCTCCTTTTCTCGGCGAAAACAGTCTCACTCACCTATGGCCACGGACACCCCCTTTCCAAGTTGCTCGGCTGCGGCCTTCAGACACTTGTCACGCTGCGTGCAGAGCTGTCAGTCAAGTGTACATCTGTGCCGCACTTGCATCTCGCAGTGTCCGTTCTCTGCAGAATTGGGTGGCACAGAACGTGCGGCGGCCCCCATCAAGCTTATATGCGGCAGACGTGGTGGAAGGCGGGCTTAAGGGAACACAACAGCTCGTACCGTTTTCAGGATGTCCTGGTTGATTCGCTCGTAGCCAAGGGGTTTCAGATGCTTCCAGTAAAAGGTGGATTTACCTGCGCCCGGACTACCGCAGAGGATCACGATGTCGAGGGGGTTCTTCTTGGTGAATAGGAGCGGCACTAGAAGCACACTATGGTGAGACCTACTTCCCTGCTTCACTCTGTGCCGGTGCAGCGGGAAAAAGCAACAGGCCGACAGGGGAGGGCTTACCAGCATCAGTTGCGGCTCCAGCCACCTGACCCAGAAATTTGGCCGGGTCAAAGTCTCGAACAAAGGGCCTCGGCTCCTCGCCCAGGAAATACTCATCCGGTGTGTGGAACGGAATGCCTATGTTTGCTGCAAAGTCCCTATTTCCACCGCCGACGGTCAGTGGGGACTCTGCTACGGCAGATGCAAGGCCGTTTCTCGGGGCGTACGAACCTGTCGGAACATGAAAAGTCCTTGGTCGTGCCGCCAGATCGACCGGCCGCATCTCCAACGAAGAGAGATTTCTCCAGATCGACGGCTCCAGATGCATCTTCCAGGCCATAGTCATGCAGCAGCTGGCGCCACATGCCGGGGCGGGGCTTGCGGAATTCATCCTTGGCGGTGGCTGCATAGATGCTTATGGGCAGGTCCAGCTGGGCTATGATCGCCGTTGCTTTGGCCTTGAAGTCCGACAGCCTCTTGAGATCCGCCTTGGGAGCCTTGGAACTGTTGCTTTTCAGGGAAATGCCGCTCTGGTTGCTCACTATGGCGATAAGGTAGCTGCATATTGACAATGATAAAAGCACATTAGCTTCAGCTAGTGGTGGCACAAAGAGAGGGGTAAATGAAAAGCAGATGGAGTGTTCGTCACCTGAGACAATGGCGTGCATACGTACCCTTCGTCGTGCAGCCTCCGCAGCACGGTGGGCACACTTGCATGCCACCACTGCCAATCCGTGGCATTGCGGGCAAACTTGTTGCCGGATGCCGTCTTAATGAGGGTCGAGTCCTGCAGTATAGAGAGCAAGGGTCAGTCTGACGCTCACCTCCAAGCAACCCATACTGCGCGGCGGATGACGGCTGAAACACGTTGGCGTTCGTACATACAAAGTCAAAAATAGCAATCCTGCGAGGCTGGTCTGCCCCAGTGGCTGGGATTGCGTCGGCGGCTTGGTGCTTTCCGACGAGGAGGCTGTCCTTGACGACGGCCCACGTAATCTTTTCCGCAGGCTTCGGCTTCTGGGAAGATGGCTTGAAGAAGTCCGCCACGGCCTTGCCTGCGTTGCTCGTGTCAGTCGATCTCCCTTGACCTCAGCCGTTCTAATTTCGGACGCACTTGTGGTCGTCGACTGTTGCCGCCGTTTCACCGCCGGAGGAGAAATGGAGCCCTCTTCCGTGTGCGCCCGTTTGAGCGAGGGCGCCTGATCGCTCATGTTCGCGGTCGGGTGAGCGATGCAAGCAGCGTGGCCGAATGTGGGTCTGGAGATGCGTGGTGGTGTCGAGCGTGGAGCAGGTTTGACGTGACGGAAGCGGACGCGAAGACGCGGTAGCACGTGCGCCGTATTGCCTAACCGCAAAGCATGTAGTGCGGTCGAGCTTGCTACATTCATTCGACCCGAGTGAGACTCACGCCTGCCTTTTCGGGACCGGGATCGTGGTGAGTTGTCGGAGGTGAGACGCGAAAGCTGTGTTCTCGCACATTCGCTTCGCGAAGAGGTTTGAGCTCACCACCATGCTGACGGAAAATTACGTAGATCACATAGAGATTCAAGTGGCGCTCCTGTCCATCATTGGCCTGGGATTAAATTTCATTCGCATATAACTTGTTTTTCTATCCGTTCGCGAGTGTTTTCACACGGCGCAAGCCTTAGCTTCACCAAGGTGGCCCTCCGAAAACTTCTACGATGGCGCGTTTTCTGCTGTGACCTCACCATTTTCGCTGTACGACACCAGTACCAGGCCAGCTTGAGTTACCTATTCTCCCAGCGCCTACCATTTGGAAGGCAGGTGGAGCTCTACGCGGGCATGTTTGCTAAATGCCGGCCTCTGAGTGGAGCTCCACCTCGGATGTAGTCTAGTGATCTCATCGTATCCTAATGCAGACGTCTCCCTTCTGAATTATGGCTTGCGCGTCCTCAGCCCGGTCTGGCCTTGACTCGGGTGTCCAGAGCGAGCCTCTCCGCGGGCTCCAAATCGATGACGCCTTTCAGCGTTCCTTTCAATGCAAGGAGCTCCGCCTGGGCTTTTTCTCGGGTCTCTGGCTTATAGTTGTCCTGGATCTTTATCGACACCTGCACAACATACGCGCCGCTCTTGTCAAGCGGTTCAAGGTCCTTGAATGGAGGAAGGCTTTCGAGAGGGGAATCGCGCGATTGCTCGGGGTTAGGGAAGCGGAGAATGCGATGCAGGAGAATGGTCGCGTTCTTGTGCACGAATTGGAAACCCTCGTCAACGTACTCGGAGACGTAGCTGTGGCACGTCAGCCCGGTCCCGAACAAGAATGTGGAGAGGTATTTCCGTACTTGTACATGGTCGCTTTCATGTGGGCGTGGGGATCGCCCGCGACCACGTCGGTTGTCTGAACCCAGCGCGTGGTGACAGGTCTCTGGCCTGCCTCTGGGATGTCCTGAAACTGGATAGCCCAACCCTTGCGTTCAGCGTCGGGATTCGCCTTCTCTTTTGGGGCATGCTCTTTCGACGCCGCAGGGCCAAAGTCGGCGTCGTCGAGCTCCTTCACCGTCTGCCAGTAGAACATGTCCTTGGACAGCTGCTCGCGCGAGGTCGCGCGCTGGGTCGTCTGCACATTCTGGCTGGCGCCAACGGCGTACTGGCGTTGCAGCGGGTCGCGCTGGGGTCGGTATACCACATGGCGCTCGATGACACGCTGCGGCTGGGCGCCGGCGATTCCGGCGACGATGTTCAGCAGCTGCTCGAGGCGCGAATTGGGCAGCTGTGCAAACAGGAGCAGCTCGTGCGGCATGGCGGGGTAGGAGGAAGCTGGTTCTGCTCCGGCGTGGCGATCGGACGCGGTTGACGCCAGCGGGCAGGCGCGAGTCGCGTTGGTGTGGGGAGATGGTCCGACCGCGCGATAAGGCCCCGGGATGACACAAAAAATCGAGGGACACAATGGCCGCTTGCTTAGAAACGCGCACCAAACGCGGCATGCCAATGCGATGGCGACATCCACCCGGCCGGCTGCCGCGAAGCACGATCCCCGGGCCCGCTCGTAGCTCCGCCCACAGCGCCGGACTCCGCTCGAACAATTGTCAGTCCACCTTTTTTTCTGCTCCGGCGGCCGGCCTCGCTTACGTTACCTCAGACGGCAGCCTATCCTGCATCTCCGAGCCCGTCGCCGTTGCCGCGTCTTCGTTTCCGCACTCCGAAAACCGCAGCCCATTCCGCCGTGACGTGCTTGCCTCGAGCAACATTTGAACCTGCGCCCGCCCACATTGCTCCGGCCGTCTCCATTCCCTCGACCCGGCTCCTCCTCCAGCACTTCGACCCGCGATCAGCAGCGCCGAACGCCCCCAACTTCTTTCACGGACCCACCTGCAATTAGTGGCTCCGGCCGACTTTAGCCGTTCCGCTCCGATACTTTATCAAGCTCTCGCGCACTCTTCCGACCTTCACCACTGCCACCTCTTCCCACACCTCGAGCAACTGCACCAGTCCTCAGTCCGCCAACATGTTCTCCGCCACCGCCCGCCGCCTTGCTCAGCGCCAGCCGCTCATCCGCTTCGTCGGCAAGCACAACCCTCCGGCCCGTAAGTTTTCCTGCCATGTACTTTCACATGCTCCTCGGAGGAGCTATTCGATTTTCTCGGAATGACCAGGTAGCTAACCCCACGTGCCAACAGACATCGACCACACTCCCCGGGCTCACCCGGCCGCTCCCTCCCAGTCCCTGCCGGACTCCTTCGCCAGCTACCGCCAGAAGGCTCAGCAGCACGGCCCCCTCAACAAGCGCACCTTTTCCAGCGGCGCCATTGGCAGCCAGCCCGGCTCTGCCCTCGGCTCCGTCCAGCCTGGCAAGGGCGAGTTCTTCGACCGCAGCGAGCTTCCTCCCCGCTTCGGCCGCCTGAGGTGGAGCGCGGCTGAGATCGAGGCCGTCGAGTCCGGCGGTGCCAGCCTCTTCGCATGAGTGAAGAGCGCACAACATCAAAAAAAGAAGCCAAGAGGCACAACAAAATTGAAGACATGTATAACGACCATGACTACGAGCCAACAGTGTTAAGAAAACACATGGCTTGACGTGGGGCATTGATGAGCACCAAGGCGGAGGCTACTGCCGTGGGGAGGTCGCCGAAAGGCATCGCGGCGCGCTGAGTCGCGCCAGGTAGAACCTGGAGGAAAGGAAGCCGGGTGGATGGAACGAACAGAGATTGGCATTGCTCGAAGGACATTGGCTAGCGTCGCCGGATACCCAGTCCTTCGTTGATGTTAGCCCTGCAGGTAGCTTCTACGGATGTCATCAATATCACGTCACTTTATATCCCCCAAACAAGCACAATTGCATCCCCTGTTCTGTGTATGAGTAGCTACCTGTGTTGACATGTGAAGCTTCGCATCTCGGCCGCCGAAGAGCGAGTAGGCCAGATACGCCACAATTCTGCATGTGGGTGGCCCATGCCCGCGAAATGAGGGGAGCTTCGAGGTCAGTGCGTCGCATCCAAAAGCTCCTCCAACCCATCACCCCGTCAGCGGACCACCGGATCATGTTGTTATCGCGCTTTTGGACTACGCTAACTACTATAGTACGTTTAAGCTGCCAGGCAGGATTCTTAGTGGACTTGGAAGAGGAAGCAGAAAGTAACTCCTTCCAGGCGCCGTGAATTGACCGTGGACTATTCCTAGAACCCCGAGTCCGCGCAGGGAGACAAAGATGGAAGTTGACGCGCGATACGCCTTTTTCGGACGGAGTTAAGAGCAACACGGACGGAGCAAGGATTGGCGGGCATAAGCACAACCCAACTCCCGTTCAGCCGCCGCAGGCTCGAATCGGAAACGGATTCAGGAATCATTTCCGACCACAAATTCCCGTCGTGCGAGGTGTGACGCTGTTTGTCTCCGATTTCCCCGTGGGGGAAACGGTTTGACTGTTGCCAGGGATCGGCGGCGGCTAGTTGGTGTGAGTCGCATTTTGTTTCCCGATGACATGGCCCGAAGCAAGGGGATCTCTCATTGGGTAAGAGGACCTCGCGTCGCCGCACAGGAAGACATGCACTGCTTTGGGAACGGATCAAGCGACGGAGTCCAGAGCTGCGACAAAGAATTTGGAAATGTATTCCGACCTCATGCCCTTCACCCACCACCGCCCTTCGCGTTTCGCTACTCTCCAGGTATTATGACAGTCGCGAATGACGTTTCTTACCAGGCAGGCGGAATAAAAGTTTGAATACCATCCTCTCCTTGTCTTTCGTGGGGGTTGGTGGTTCGCAACAATGTCCGGATTCGGAAGCATGTTGCAGAATTGCTGCCGAAGATGCCGCTTCTCGTTGCCGTTGATGCCGGCGGAGGCACCCACAAATTTATCAGCAGGTGAAGAACACCATCGCACTACAGTTCCACTAAGTATAGCAATGCGTCCGGAATGGCCGGGACAGGTGAATATAATTTTTTCTGTACGGGCTATTCAGGCACGAGTGACGCGCGTGACTTGAAAATCTTCGGACAAGAACCTTAACACAAAAGAAGCTAATAATACTCGTACTTAAGACATTAAGCTATTTTTAAAGTCGAATAAAGTTTCTATCCGTTTGACTGATGTATCAAATAGCTAGTAATAAAAAAAAATAGGGTGGGATTAGAAAAAAGACTTTCGTAAAGCTTCAAGCAAGTGCGCTTATTTAGACAGATATACCACTCTTGTCTAAAGAACATCGATTATAAAAACTCTAGATTAAACAGCATAATTGTGAGATATCGTTATAGTACTCCATCTTCGCGGCGAATATGTTCTTCGTGAGGGTGCCGAGCATTTTCTATAATGCTGCACACGGTGAGCAAGTCACTACGGCGCCACCAGTGGCACGAATTAATTGTATCTTCGAATGTAGCGAGATGAAAGCAAATCTAAGTAAGTACTATAGCAATCTGTTATTTCTGCCGTATTCAGCAGTAAGCAGGACGCCAATAGTGCCAATGTTCACTTTTGCTTCTTTTTCTATGTTCAGGCAGTCGCTTTACAGCGGAAGAGTCTACAGTTTCGTAAGAGTGCTCTCGTCGCAGGCATCATACTGTGCTCGCTTCGAGATGGTCAGTTGACACAGACCTCACATTATGCAAGCTACGTAGCAAAAAAAAAAAAAAAGAACGACGTGTTACCCTGCTGGGCCGAATTTGCAGTGACCAAGGGAATACACCGCTTAGACGGCACTGGATTGCGGAAGGGTTCAATGCCCAAGCCATAGTATATCATCTTATCCACAACCTCCATCATATAGCTTTTACCGCTATAAAGCATACGAACATCAGACAGCACCTTGGAAATAGACTAAAATTCTGCGTTGTTTCTCTACTGAAGCGTACATATCCTACATAGCTATCATATACTCGGAAGAGACACAGCTCCTCCAAGAAAGACGTCTCCTGTCTGACCAAAAGAGAACGCTAAGATTGTAACCCCGGATTTATATTTTAATGTGGTAGGTTATTTCACGTCTTACCAAGCAACCTTCTCCGGGTTACAGAAACTCTTCAAAAACGTAGAAGTGACAATTTCTCACCGCGGATTGATCAGTATCAGCTAATGTGTTCTCTTTATTTAGGTTGGCACCAGCTTTGGCGATGCATGCATTAAAAAGGCCGCAAGATCACCGGTCCCATTGCAGTACATTTAGTAGACAACGTATTGTTGAAAACCATAATAGATTGACCCTCTAAGGGGCTTGACGGCTAGCAGAGACTATGTACACTGGAGTGGAACTAGGCCTGATTAGGCCCTTCTCAATAGGTAAATACTATGTGCGGCCCTTCGATCTTTAACACGTATAAGATCTTAAATGTTCTCCGAAAGTGCATCTGACAAGAACAATGCATTTAGAAGCTTAGTGGGATTCCGAATGCCCAAAGTTGTAAAGAAACAATTGCACCATGTAGTTAGCATGGGTGATATTATGCCTCTCCGGCCTTGCGTGGTACTGCTGCCGTTATAGTTGTGCTAATACGAAATGATGTTCCAGATGGTGGTGGTCGAGGTAGGCTGAATGTGCTCATCCTGTCAGGGCCATATCAGTAAGTAGCGTTGGTTTTCAATGAGGGTGCTATGTGGCATTGCTTGGTGCGTACCTATTTCTGAAGATGCAGATCAAAGTAGCTTTCGCGTCACAGCCATGCGCTCTAAAAAGCTAGACATACATGCTAGGCACGTACAGTCAAGCACTGTAAATTTTGGGTAAAAAAAAGGATTAGGTGACGATAGGACCGAGTCAAAGTTTTGACAACACTTTCCAAGGGCCATCGGGGCGGGGTATAATCAGTAGCTATTGAGCTCACGCGTGCGGCTCTTCGGCAGGTATGTGAGGAGATATTTATTACCCTGAAGGACGAGAAATGTACGCAATTTTAAAATGCTAGAGAAGATTGGCCGAATTTAGTGGACCAAAGCAGTACATACGATGCAAAGCCCAGTGATAACATTTGCACCGCTGTATTCATACTGGATCACCTGCCAAACGTCGACGAATGTGGGCTATTGCTGCATCTGTCAGAAATGGTCTGGAGGGGCCGGGCCGAGTTGACTAACAATCATGAACAACGTGCAGAGATAATTGAACTTTCGAAGTGGATATCATTTGCTATGTCATGGCCAGGCGGATCGAATACAGCCTGGACCTTTTTCGTCCATCAACGGTTGAGAACACGACCTAACCTGCTACAAGTGGGAATACCGAAAACCAATTACCCTAAAACGCCGCACACCTAGATAACACCGGAACAGTGTCGAACAATCCCAAGGAATGTTTAAAGGGACCTTTTGGGGGATATCCGTAATGTGCTTATGCAAAAAACATGACAAGAGAACTTAGTTGCTAAGCCAGTCCAGGAACTCTGGAGTGAAGTAGCTGACAACGATGGTTGCGCCGGCGCGAAGAATACCTTGGGTAGCCTCGAAGGCCATGGTCTTGAGGTCGAAAACGCCCGCCTTTGCACCGGCATGGATCATTGCGTACTCGCCAGAGACCTGGTACGCGGCGACAGGAAGGTCCTTGCCGATCTCCTTGGCATCGGAGATGATGTCCAGATACTGCGAAGCCGGCTTGACCATGATGATGTCAGCACCCTCGTTGATATCACGGACGATGGCACGTCTGGCGAGGCCACGGCCGCCAGGAGGAAGCTGGTAGCATCGCCTGTCGCCGAAGGAGGGGACTGAGCCAGCGGCATCGCGGAACGGACCGTACAAGCAACCGGAGAACTTGGCGGAATAGGACATCAGGACGACCTGATGCGCGATGCCAGCCTCGATGAGCTTGAGCTTGATAGCACGGATACGGCCATCGTTCATGTCTGAGGGTGCGACACAGTGTGCGCCAGCGTCCGCATAGGCCATGGCAACGTCGCTAATTCGGTCCACGGAGAGCGCATTGTTCAGACTGCCGTCATCGCGCAGAATACCGCAGTGTCCGTGTGAAGTGTATTCGCAGAGGCAGACATCGGCGGTGATGAAGAGGTTCGGGAAGGCCTTCCGGAGCAGGCGAATGGACTGGATAACGGGTCCGTCGGGGTCGTCGGCGGCAGTTCCGAGAGCGTCTTTGGCGCCGGGCGCCATTGGAACACCAAAGAGGATGACAGACTGCAGTCCCTTGCGAACGAGAGGGGTGAGGAAAGGTACGAGGCGGTTAATGCCACGGCGGTACTGGTTGGGGAGCGAGGGGATCAGAACTTCCTCGTCGGGTTGGTCGGAGACGAAGAGCGGGTAGATGAGCATGGACTGCGGCGCGGTCAGGAGTTGTTCGGAAGCAATGAGAGAGGCTGCGGAGTGTACCTTGGTCAGCTGGCGCTCGGCCTGCCATGAGCGCGCAAGAGGGTGGCAGTAGCCGCCATGGAGCTGACTCTTGATGTCGCCGGAGATGCTGACGCTGGTGGCAGCTGTGCTGGCGTAAGAGCGGGCGCGCGAAACCTGCGAGCGGCGGTCGTCGCCGTTGTCGCGGTAGGTCAAGTCGGAGACGAGTGAGGAGAACGACATGGCGGGGTGTACAAAGGGGGGATTGAACTGGGAGAGTGGCGGAGTTGTATATGCGCTGGAGGTCGCGTCGGGTTAAATTATCGAGGAGGCTCGGGAAGGGCGGGTCGAGACGAGAAGGGTCTGAACGCAGAGTGGCGCTGCGGCCAACAACGGAAGGACCGAGGATGCGAATCAGCGTCGAGCGGTGTCCCGAATGCCGCACCGCTGAGTGGACGACACAGCCGAGAACGGGCGGCTGCTGTAATCGCCGAGCTAGCTGCGCTCCCAGGGAAATAGTGACGTCGCGGAGAGCTGAGAAGACGCTGCAGCGCCGCCCGCCAATCACAGCCCGTCCGGAGTAATTGCCCCGAGCGCTGGTGTCCGACTGCACTACTCAACACCATGCCGCTGCTATCCCGCTAAATGCGGCTCTGGGAGTCCTGCTTCCAGCTCTGCTTCGCCTTCCGCCGTCGGCGCTGTTTCTGCCGAATTGCGCCCGCTCTCGACGCCCACAGTAGTTCCAGACTCTGCGGCCCTGGCGCGCACTGCTTTGCTGTGCAGACTGTCTCTCTGTCGCGGCAGGTTGGCGCAGATGCCGCCATGTCGTTTATTTTTATTACGGGAAGCCTGAAGGACGCGGGGGATTCGCGGGAATTCGGCGGTGAAGCGCTACAGGCACAGGAGCGGCAAAGTGGAGCGACCGACACGTAGCCATTGGTAGGAGCGCAGCGAAGCGATGGGGCTGTATAAGACGGAGTTCAGGCCCCTCCCGCTCGGTCGCCGCAGGGCTGAAGCGCCTAAGGAGCAGCTGGAGGAGGAGCGATGGGCCAGAATAACTACCATTCTCGATGGCACCCGCGCCTGCCCCGCATGGGCGCTGCTCCCACGCGCGACGCCAATTCCAACGTCAAGCCGCTCGACCGCGTCCTCCCCGTACTTCAGCTCCACCTTGCTCCTGTCTTTGCCTCGTCCTTCTCTCGTTCCGACTCTGTGAAGAGCATGGCGACCTACGGAAAGCGTGTGCGCGGCCCGTTCTCGTTCAGTGTCTTCCGCGACGACCATGGCGCCCCCGGAGATGCTGGAGAGGGCCAGAGTGCGTGTTAGTGCCCGGAGAAGGTGATGGCCCAGCCTCGCTCACAGGAATTCAGGCCATTCGAAGTTGCAGAAGCGCCCGCGCCGTGACGACCCCCTCCGCGAGCGCCCCGAGAAGACCACCCTCGCCCGCGCAAAACCCTCCACCACCCCCTCTCTTCCGCAACCCGCCTTCGTTTCTTCTACCACCTCCGACGATCCTGTCGATCTCTCGCGACCCCTGGCCAACCCTGATCTGCCCCGCCTTCCAGAAGCCCGCCTGTCTTCACGAGAGCCGCCTGCGTCGCAGCATCTTGCCCGCCGTTCGCTCCAACCGCTGTCAACTCACCTTGGACACCCCGGCGCGCCCGATCTCAGTTCTGGATCTGCGTCACGCTCGGCCTCGCGACACGTGCGCTCAACCTCAGCTTCTACAGACGGGGCTATCGTCCACCGCCTGTCGTCCACTCTTGAACCTGTAGGCACACCTTTGTCCTACCGCGCCCCGGCAGCTTTAAGCCAACTCTGGTCTACGCCATCCTCGCCAGCGCTGAGTCCGGTCACCTGTCAACGTGCTTCACGTAGCGGAAGCGACGAACTCCCAGTGAACCACTGCCGATTCTCAAGACCCTTCGCTGCACACAATTCTTCATCCAGTCATTCACTATCAGACCGCTCGGACACGCTCACTACAAACACATCGAACCAACGCACTGCATCCGACCTCACTGACGCCACGCTCACTGATACTACTACTAACCTCCCTTCGCTTGCGCTGCGCCAGAAGTTTGGCCTGAGAAACAGACGCGCAGTCCGGCAAGCTCAAAAGGTGGACAGGCCCAACGCCTCAATGGTGGGCACGGTGGGCATGAGCCCGGAAAATGAAAATTCCAATCAGTTCGAGACGCGCAACGCCAGCTCGGCCAGTCTCTTCAACAAGGTCAGCGGAGTCTTAGGAGAAAAGTCGGCCAACCTGAAGCGGTCCTTACCGTTCATGACTTCAATGACCCCGCCCAAGCCGGTCGAGAAGATGTCGATTGGCGCACCCTATGATGTTCGCCAGGGAGCTGAAGCAATGTCTACTCCGCCCCGCCGTCCGAAGGCAGGTGAGGATGTCCGCAGCTGGGGCGCTCCCGAACGCGTCAACAAAAAGCCCGTGCTTCCTGGAGGCATTGAGCAGCAGCCTAAGTCTAAGGCAATGAAGACCCATGGCAACTCTGGAACTCGTGACGGTCACTCGACGAGCCCTCATCACGACACCATGAAAACCTCCAGCGCAGAACACAAGAAAGACCCCAGCGTGGGCAAGCAGAGTTTAGGCCGCAGTTCTCCTTCTATGACCGCTCTTCCGACCCGCCCGCCGACCAGCATTGGCCTTCGTGGATGGGTTTCTTCTACTCATCGCCTGAGCAAGCTCGCTTTGAACGAGCAAAGTCCGGGAGAAACTAGCGACAACGACAGCAGCATTGAGAATGCCAGCAATTCACAGCACCAGCAAGACCAGAGCCGCCCCGCGAAGGCCTCGATCTTAGAGCGTATGAAGAATACGCTCAACCTGACACGCCGCCATAAGCGACGCAACACAACGGTCCAGACCGCTATAGACCTTCACAACCCGGAGCCTGCAACCTCGCTCCGGACGTCTCGTTCAGCAGCAATGCTGAGTTCGCCTCTCGCTTTCCGCTCCGAGCGCCCCGGCAAGTTTTCTCCGACCATGGAAAGCATCCCCAGTGCTGGAACAAAGATGCCCGAACTGCCACCGATCAACCCGGGACCGGCTATCACGTTCTCCAGTATGAGCCTGTTGCACGCCCCTCGCGCTGATGACCGCGACATCTCAGCTACTGCGTCCAAGAGCCCAGTGGAAGCTTACGGAGGCCGCACCAAGGCGGAGCTTCCTGCTTTCGCTACAGAGAGCTCCATGCCTGACATCACCGATGTCTCTGGACACAACGGTTTTCACCGTATGAGCCCTTTGAGCTCGCACACCAACGTGATGGAGTTTGCCGAGGCACCTTCAGCTGTTGCTGCTACTCGCATGACTGCGATCCCTGAAGACAAGGCTGAAGCCGCTACTAGCGAGGGCTCTGCTCTCGGTCGCGCTTCTCCTAAGAGCGCTGTCTCCGGTTGTAGCGCTGCGGAGGGTACCGGAGGTGAAGGTGAGCCAACCCACTAATCACCTGAACTGATGTCAAAGACAGACTAACTGCAACTTTAGTCAGCATGTCCCGCATGAGCAACATCAGCAACTATGCTAGTACTGCTACGAGCCCTCTCGCCTCCTCGACTTCCCGCCCCGTAAGCAACGCCCTTGACGGATCTGAGTCTTCTCGTGATCCCCCAAGCATTGTTGCTACTAATCCTGAGGCCAGGCGTCGCAGTGAACACCGCAGCGCGGTCATCATCAACAACAGATTCTTCTACTTGAGTAGCGGAGCCAGGTACTCCATTTCCTTGGAGGGAATGCTCTGATCTGAATGCCCCCAGGCACAGACCTGGTGTCGTTGACGCAACAGCTATAATCTCTCAAGGCTTTCTCTCGACACCTCAACATCACTCTATCGATCATGAGCATGCCTTCGACAGTCCTACCTGTCGCGAAAGCCTCTGCACAAACGAATTTCTCATGGGCTACCATCCACCTTGCTTCCAGCTTGCCACTAGACTCTTCGGCGGCCTTCCTGAAAGAAACGTTCGAGATTTGCGCCGCGATCGCCAGAGGCCAGATCCGGTATTCAATTCAAGGGACTCATCCCTGGCAGTCACCTAGGACATCGGTTTCCCTCATTGGATGTTTCTTCAGAACATCCCTCGTCAGCATCCTGTTTCATTCGGTTCACTTCAGGGCCTCCAACATTCTCCTCTAAAGCTATCCTTCGGCTTTGCGGCTTTCTTTTCCCCGAGCGCTTTTGTTTGGTTCTCATTGGGCCACGCCTTTTGAGAGGTCTCACCTGGTATCCACCGCGACCTTTCAAACTGGATGCTCTCCAACGAACCTCATTTTACGCGCAGTCACGACTGGATTCGATACGTATGTCACACTCAGCACGTCTGATCGGAGCTCTCGACGGGGGTTTCCCATTCCGGATTCTGCTGAGCGTGGCATATACGATGTAAAAAAAAAGTTTCTTTCTTCATTTTCATTATGCCGCACGACTCCAAACGATCGGTTAACGAATGGCGGTTTTACTTTCATTACGGGGAACATAGGGCGGGGCGATTACAACTGTACGAAACGGCACACATGGGAATGATCATGGGATACGGAACAGATGGCGTTAACTGGATGGCGGATCTCTTTTTGGTTTTCTTCCTTTATAGAGCACAGGCTGGGGAGGATTATGGACCGGCCTCAACATGGGAAAGCATCCGGATTCCCTTAAAAACTTTAGAAAAGCCCCAGGATAGTCAATGCTAATTGGTTGTCTTGGAATTCTGCATATAATGTGCGGTATTGAGGTACTTTAAAGCCGTTCTTCTAACGTGTGCTCCTTTCGGGCGCAATTGTGAATCTCCAACTCTGACTGAGCGGCCCTTAGCGACACAACGGCACCTGGTCTGCCGTCGTCCTGCTTATTATACCCAAGAGAGGTATCGAAGAAAGCTGAGAGGAGGAACAGTAGCGAGAGGCACAAATATGAATCTTCCATGTAGAACATTGGGTAATTTGGGATGATAAATGGTACTCTTTAGTGAGTCCTAAGCAAAGGCGAATGAAGTTGACATACCGGGCTGTCTCCTTGAAATGCCATCCATCTATAGTGCGTAACAACTTTCAAGCGTACCACACCTCACACAGTCCACCAATCACATCTCTTCCGTATGGAGTAGTCGTCTAGATGAAGTCCGTGCGCGGACGACCGGGAACAAGGGTTCGCGGGACCAAACGCTTGGCGGTCCGAACTTTAATCGCATCATCGCCGAACTTTTTGTTTCCCATCCATCAGCATTCACAATACCCCAGGATCAATCCCGCTCACAATGGCCGCTGAAGGAGAATCCCAGCCCGCCGTCTGTCCCGTCGACCATCACGCTCGCGCCGCCTGGCTCGAGCAAGCGCAAAAGGCCGCCGCAGCCGGAGAAGCCGCACCGCCGCTCCCGCACCCGCTGCCACCAGCACCAGCAGCAGCAGCAGCAGCCGCCTCTGCTCCCCCTCAGAAGCCCGTCTCGTCGTCGGCATCCGACGGCTGCGATTCAACCAAGCTCGACCAATCCCTCCCGCCATCCACCGGCTCCTCGCTCCTCGGTTACCTGGGCCTCAAGCAGGACCGCGAAGTTTCGACCATCCCGCGCGCATTCCCTGGGGACCAAACGGCGGCGGGGCGGCCGCCGGCGAACAATGAAGGCGAGACGGGCCAGGACAAGGGATCGGGCAACTGGATCTACCCGAGCGAGGAGATGTTCTTCAACGCGATGCGCCGCAAGAAGTTCGACCCGCGCATCGAGGACATGCGCAGCATCGTGCCGATCCATAACGCGGTGAACGAGCGGGCGTGGAAGGAGATCAAGGAGTGGGAAGAGGGGAGGGGTAGCGCGAGGTAAGCATGTCTTTGGCCCCCCCGCAAGCTTGGCTGGGTGGAGAATACGGGATTTGTTTGCTGACAATGTGTCTTTGTAGCTGCGGTGGCCCCAAACTCGTGGCTTTCTCGGGTAACTCGCAGAAGTTGACGCCTCGCGCACGGTGGAATACGCTCCTCGGATACCAGGCGCCATTCGATAGGCATGATTGGGTCATCGATCGCTGCGGGACGACGGTTGAATACGTCATTGACTTCTACTCCGGCCGTAATGAAGGGAAGGCAGGCAAGAGCTTGAACTTTTACTTGGATGTCAGGCCGAAGCTGAATAGCTGGGAGGGCGTCAAGACACGAGTCTCGAAGTTTTGGGGCTTTTAATCGGGCAGCGCCTATGACTGGCCGAGTGTATGAACATGTTTATAACGATGCATTGGGTGGAGTTTCGGCGGCGGAAATTGTGTAGTACTGGATGTATTATTATCGCTAGAAAAGGAGAGACAGATACCCCTCTCATTCTCACCTCATATACGCGCGTGGAGTGCAAATATACTAAGAGAAACATGTCAGACCAATTGATTGTGTAAGGAGCTGGCGTAAGGTTCAGGATCCTGAAGTTAAATGAAAGGCTTAATGCCCTGTAACTAGACCTGCAGTCCAATGCCCCGCACGCAGGAAGCGCTGGCTGCACGACTCTGAGAATTGTTGGAGCTCTGATCCGAATATGTTCAGCTCGGTTATACCTACCCCGCTCATGGCGATTGCTTGGATTCCACATACTGCGGTTACTCTATCGGAAGACTTTAGTAACTCTATATACCATTTAAGTCGGCATTCTAATGTTCTGAAATGGATAGCTTGAGGAATAGCACGTCGCATCTTCTTGATCTGTGGTTTGATGCTTAGCATTCCCCATCCGGGCCTACTTCCCCGATTATGTACATTTCCTACACACATATTTGGGGATGAATGTTCCGAGTTTCTAGGAAGCTTTAATATTAGATGGTACAGGCGGGGCGCTTCAGCTGTTCGTATGAGTGCTTAGTCACCTCCAGTTGACAAGTGATGATGTAGTTGACACCAGACATGCCAACGTCGCAACTTAAGCCAAAGGGCAAAAAGAGCGGGCTGCTCCAACAACCGCTCCTTCCTCGTTCGCTACGGCTGCCTAATTGGTGGCATGCGAACAGCGACGCGTGGGCGGCCCTGAATATTTGCCTCCTCACCTACAACCCTTCCTCTCCACCCTCCACCCCACCCGACACCTCTGGAACGCTCACAAAACTCACGACACCAACCATGGCGGACGACGATTATATCGTCTCGCCGATGACTGAGACACCGTACGTGTACGATGACGACACGTACATCGAAAAGTACAAAAACACCAACGTCGAGGTCGTTCAAGAGGCCGACATCGTCGACGAGACTTCCTTCATCCACGAGAACATGAAGCTGAACACACCTCACCCGCCGCTCAGCCTGTTCAAGAAGGACCCACTCGAGTACATCATGGAGTTCATGTTCTTGCCGCGCCCGCAGCGCCTCCGCGAGTGCGACTGGGAGTTCTGGTGCCTTCACTGGCAGCCGGTCACGTTCCACATGCTGGAGATCTGCACCGAGTACTGCTCGCAGAAGAACGTCGACCTCATGAACGAAAACGCCGAGCTAGAGCGCGAGCTCAAGCGCCTTGGTCCGCGCCGCACCGCCGTGCTCACCACTGAAGTTTACGAGGCCCAGACCATCGAGCGCACCAGGAACCCGACCAAGGAGGGTGAGCAGCCGTGGAACCGCGAAGACCACATGTGGTGCATCTGCGAGGGCACCAAGATGTTCCCCAAGAATCTGGCTAAGAACCAGCGCTTCAAGGAGCGCCTCGGCCTTCCCGTCCCCGGCGTGGACTACGAGGTCATCCGTGGCGCTGTCCGCAACGAGCTCGAGACGCTGCAGAACATGCCCGACCGCGCCATTGCCCCACCCGCCGAGGCCAACAAGAAGAAGAAGAAGCCCGCTCCGGCTTCCAAGGTTGGCGGTGTCCGTCGCAAGGCGCCCAAGAAGAATAACAAGCGCAACGCCCCCGACGTAGATGAGGAAGAGGAGGACGAGATCCCCGCGGCCACTTACAGGTCGCCCTTTGTCGTCAAGGTCACGCCGGCTACCGCTACCGCTACCGCTGCCACCCCAGCTGCTGCGACCGCCTCCGCTAGCCACAAGCGCAACACGTCCAAGCGCACTGTCCAGGAAAACCCCAGCGATGAGGAGTACGTCCCTTCTTCCAAGAGGAAGCCCAAGTCGACGAACAACAAGAAGAAGGGCCAACAGAAGCCCGCCGCTGCCGATGCCGACACGCCCACCACGACGCCCTTCCGCGGTCGCAAGAAGAGCGGCTTTCAGGCCACGGCTGCGGCTGAGAGCAAGATGAGTGCTGCGGCTGAGAGCAAGTTGCCCAAGGGTAGCGGCATCACCGTCAAGGGCGAAGATAACGTGTAAGGATCTCCAGATTTACTTTCCCCCACCCGTGAGCAGACGGCTTGATAACCACAAAGCTTTGATTAATAGCATTCGCCGCCTGGGTTCGCCCATCCACTTCAAGGATCCTGCTACGTTCGCTCCCTATTCCGATGACGACTGGTTCATGGCATCGGACTCAGACGTGAGTCTCTCTTGGTTGTTTGAAGACGAGATCAGGGAGGAGCTTGAGACCTACGACTCGGACGACTCTCAAAGGACGTAAGTTTTGGTCCTGTTCCTCAGCGGTGAGATGCTTTTTCTGACCTATTTTCTCTTCTAGGGTCACGCCATACAACTACTGCAGTCCTGCCAACAACTGCAACCGCGATAGCGAATGTTGAATGATCCACACTTCTTCTTCACCGACTCAGCGCTAGTTGATGGCCTTTTCTTTCCAGTTTCCCTTTGAAATGGGACACGGATAAGTCCGGTGGTTTCTTTTCTTTGGTTACTATGGGTCATCTCTGGATTGGATGACTCTCTCTACTTGCCAAGAACGGCTGACGATGGAAGGGGTGAGACTTCCATCGATGATCTTCTCACTATATGGCACGACTAGCTAAGCTTAGCGCGAAATGCATGTTCGATTGCCATTCCAATGTGCTCTTAGTTGTGTCTGTTGCGTGTGCTTCTGATACCAATCGAGTGCGATCGTGCATCCCAATACCAACGTCTTTACAGTCGTTGTTGCGTGACGGACGTCTTCCACGATACCGCCAGGTAGCGCAGACAGTCATTCGACACCGGTAATGATTATCCTTCTACTACGTAGCAGGTAATAGCGAAGCTAGCTTAACCCGGCCGTGCGGTCACCATATATGGAGTGTCCGCACGCAGGAACCGACGTTTAGACCTATCACATTTGCCACACAGGCACTTTATCTGGCACATATAACGTTGCATTGCATCGCGTATGCGTTGCGGGCGTTATTGCTGCTTGCGAGATAGTCACAGGTCGGTCTCGCCACGCATGAGAGTGACGAGCGGGAAGCGGGTGACCGGTCAAGCAGTCTGGACTCCACCGCATGGGCGTGTCTCCAAAAAAAGCGCACAACGGCGAAGAGAGGCACAGAGCCGGGTAATGAATAGCAGCGGCTCCACACATCATCGACATAATGCTTCACATATGGACGCAAGCAAGAAGCGAAGAAGGACAAGCAGATCACCGGTCGCGCTTCTGCGGGCCAATCAGTCGCAGGAGGACCGCTCGGAGCGCGGGGCGAGCGGAGGGCGGAGGGGCAACAGCAGGCTCTCGGGCCCTCGGACGGACGTTGCGTCCTTTTCTGCATCGCCTTTCGTACGATGAGATCTGAGAAAGATAGTCGAGCGGTGTGGCCCTGTCGAGGCAAAGGACCCTTTGACCGTTTGGCCGCCAAGCCCCAGATTGCGCAAGTTCCGGTGCGGCAAAGAAGTCGGTGAGAGGAAATGTACACGTTGCGCGCGGCGGAGGCCGAGGCCGAGCCATTTTCCTACTATTGATGCTTTGAAGTGCGAGCAGCTCGCTCTCTCCACTTTCGAGGTCACTTGTCTGGCTTCTTCCCCCGTCCTTCATGCAAGCCCATTGATGCAGCTTGGGCCGGTGGCGGCAGGCGGGGCCAATGGGAATGCGTGGGTGACAATGGAGCAGCCGCGCTTGACGATGTATCACGCAGTGCAGAAATAATGTGCGCTGGTGGCATGGGAGCGGGACGGGAATAAACTCCGAGATGCTTGGGGCGGTTCCTGACTAGAAGACTCTGCGGTCATTCTGGCCTGATGGGCTTGCAGTCGGATGGCGGCCCCTCTCTTCCCGCACCCTTACCATGGCTGGCCGGTGGGGTAGGCGACGCCAGGCGGCGCAGGTCGGCGTAAATGTCCCTGGTGGTTTGGCTGGCTGGCAGGGCCGGCATCGGGCGGTAAGGCAGAGACGAAAGCGGGTTCCGCGCGGGGTAGCCGGCTCGTCTCTCGGCTGCTAAAGTGGTGTGCAGGTCGGTTTAAGGTAGGCTGCGGCGGGTTGAGCCAAAGCTTGGATACATAACCTTCGCGGCGCGGCTCTGAAGCAACGCACGTGGCACGAGCCCTCGAGGCGGCTCTTGAAGACGGGCGCACTGGCCGCTTCGGCAGGCTGCTGAATCTGCGCCACAGCCAGGCAAATTCCGGCCGTGCGCGTGTCTAGGGACGGAAGAAGCAATTCTGATGCACCGCGCCCAGCCCGACCGACCGTCTTTTGTTTGATCGACTCGGCTGCTGAGCGAGCTGGGCCGGTCGGCGACCAGGCGAGGCGACAACTAGCCCATTATTAGTGTCAGCTGTCGCTCGCCCAATCCGACGTCTGGGCATCTGCAACCTGAGCATCCCACTCGCCAGGTCACGCAGATGAGACGTTTCGCATCATCGTCATCGGCGTGGCAGCCGAGCCGAGCAAAAACCGTTCCGTGCCGATGCGAGACGCTGCGACTGACTCGACTTGGGCTCGTGTCTCAAGACTGTCTGTCGTGCTGCTAAAAGTGCTCAGCCCTCGCCGCGGGCAATTGCCGGGCGGCGCACGACGGAGACGGTGCGGAAGGAAGGCGCTAGCTGGGAAGCGCTGCGAAAAATCCTTTTATGAGCAGGCTGGCAGCGGATCCGCTGCTGGCGGCGATCCCGCTGGGAGGTGCAGCATTTGCGGGCAGGGATCATCGAGGCCAAACGAAACGGCAATCGTCGTCATCGCGAGGCGCGCGCCTGTCCCGTCCGAGGCAGCCCCGGGCCTAGCTCTCGCACCGCTGACAGGCGCCTCCCCCAGACGCCGTGCTGCGCGCATGGCCCTCCCTGTTGGCCGCGTCGTCGGGCATTGCTGGATCCGGCAGTGCCAGCGCGCCAAGCCCCAAGTCATGAAAACTCTACGACCGCAAGCCACACGGCGCTTTGCGCTCCCCGGCCCAAGCCCAGCTGCCCGGTACGAGTGCCTGCCGACGTATGGGGGATGAGCGGTCTGCCGACAGGGTCTGCCTCTTTCTTTGACCTGTCCGCCGCCCTCTGCGCTCACCAGCGACACACACAACTCCCCAGTCCTTCCCAGCCCGCGGGCGCCCGGCTCCCTGTCCCCTCGTCTGTCGGGAGTGCGCCCGAGCTGTACCGTACCGCGGCAATAAGCTTAACCACCTGTCCCGATCGCTCGGCGCACCACCAGTGACATTGCGCCACTACCCTCCACAACCCCAATTCGAGGCCTCGCGCCCCGGCCAGCCTCGACACCACCAACCCCGCCTCCGCACCGGCGACGGACCTAGCGCGCCGCCGCAGAGGGAAACGAAGGAAGAAAAAAGGCCCGCCCCCTCGCGCGGCGAGCAGGACGTCGCGCCAGGCGCGTCCTGCTTCCACGCCTGCTTAACCTCTGGTCCTGCCTCCCGCCTGTTCCCCTCCGGGACAATGGTTGAGCAAGCAGCATGTCGACCAGCGATGGCGATTTCGAGTCCCGCGGCCCCATCGTCCTCACCGTGTCGATTGCCATGATTGTGTGCTCGACAGTCTTCGTCGGCTTTCGCTTGACCTCGCGCATTGGCATTGTCAAGAAGGTCGGCTGGGATGACTACTTCATGGCCTTCGCCTGGGTGCTCGCCTTCGGCCTGTCCTTCTCCATTTGCTACGGCGTCAAGTACGGCCTGGGCATGCACGAGGCCAACATCCCCAATTCTCAGGACCCGCCGCTCAGGAGACTGGAATATGTCTTCACCGTCCTTTACGTACGCTCCCCTCTCGTCCACTGCACACCACGGCCGCAAGCCGTCGTGTCAATCGTAGCTAATTGCGCTCCAGAACCCTTGCCTGATGGCCACAAAAACGTCAATCTTGGTCTTTTACCTCACCCTGTCCAAGAGCCATCGCGCCTTTAGGTGGGGCGTCATCGCCGACCTTTTGCTCGTCAACGTGGGCGGTGCAGCCCTCACCGTACTCAACATCGTTCAGTGTCGGCCAATTAGCGCCGCCTTCGTGAACCCCATGCCACCGGGTGCCCACTGCACCGATATCGTCACCCTTTACCTATCATCGGCGCCGCTAAACATCATCACCGATCTCGCTACTCTGTTTCTGCCTATGCCTATTCTGACATCCATGCGCCTCCCAAAGAAGCAGAAGACCATCCTCGTCATTACCTTTGGCTTCGGTGTTTTCGTGGCTGTTGTCGATGTTGTCCGCATTGTCTACCTCCAGTCGGCTGCCACGACCCGTCTACGAGACATTCAGAACCACATCAAGAATAACGATTCGAGAAACTACGAGCAAACCGACTTCTCCTGGTATGCCTCGCTGTCCTTCCTGTGGAGCAGCATCGAGGTCAATGTCGGGATTTGCTGCGGATGCGTGCCTGCGTTGAAGCCTCTCGTGTCCCGGTTCATGCCGCGATTCATTCGGGATGCCGGAGAAACTGTTCATTCCATCACCCATCGCCGGGAGACCTACACAGACAATGATATGATCAACGCGCAAAGAGTACCATCTGCTAATGACGAATCCCCGACCAGACCGCCTCCTACGGCGTCTACGGGGCCCGAGGAGCCAATGGGCATGCTGGAATTCCTGACTACTCCGGATATGAGGGAGCTGCCGGCATGTGAGAGGACTCCAACCGCCTTGACCAACACGACAAGGCACACGAGTCCACGGACTCCCACTTTCTTTGATTTCGTTTATTTGAAGAGGAAGAAGAGCTTGGTCCAGTTGACCAACAGTGAGTCGATTTTCCCAGTTACAATGGTCACCATTCTGTTTTTCCTATGGGGTTTCGCGTACGGTCTCCTTGATGTTTTGAACGCACAGTTTCAAAGCATTGCGGGCATGAGCCGTGGTCAGACGGTCAGCATCCACAGCCTTTATTTCGCTGGATACTTCGTCGGCCCCCTTACCTATGGACGCTTAATCCTCAAGAAATACGGATTCAAGGTCTGTTTCATGTCCGGTTTGTGTATCTACGCTTGCGGTACACTGGTATTTTGGCCCTCGGCAGTCTTGACCTCTTACCCGGCCTTTCTCATCTCGAACTTCATCGTCGGTCTTGGCCTGTCAACACTGGAAATCGCGGCAAATCCATTCACAATCCTTTGCGGACCTGCCAAATACGCGGAAACACGGCTCAACATCTCCCAGGGCGTCCAGGCCATTGGCACAGTCCTATCGCCGCTCCTGGCCAAGAAGGTGCTTTTCAAGATTGATGCTGACTCGCTCATCGACGTGCAATGGACCTATCTAGGCATCGCACTCTTCGTAGTATTGCTCGCAGTAGCATTCTATTGGGTCCCACTTCCCGAGGCGTCTGACAATGAACTTGAAGACGGTGCGGAACGCGGCGATGACGCGAACCATGCGCACCTCTTCAACATTCGTGTCATCTGGATCACCCTGGCAATGGGTGCCCTCTCGACATTCTTCTACTGCGGCCTCCAAGAATCCGTCTCGACAGGTTTTGTCATGTACATGGAAAACGTGGCGCCGTATATCGACACAACGAACCACCTTGCCTACTCTCACACGGCCTTCGCCGTCTCACGCTTCCTTGCGGCCTTCATAACCATCTGGGTCAAGCCCCGTTACGTACTCATGCTCTGCTATCTTGGCGTGTTAGCCTTCTGCGGCGTGTGCTTCCGTACGTCTGGGGACACGGCTGCTGTTGGAATCGTCTTCGTCTACTTCTTTGAAGGACCGATCTTCTCGCTCGTGTTTGCCCAGACGCTGCGAGGCATGGGCCGGCATACCAAGGAGGCGAGTGCCATCATCACGGCCAGCATCGTGGGTGGGGCCATCTTTCCGCCCATCAATTTTGCCGTCGAGGCGGGCGGGGAGGACGGGCAGTACGGATATGCTTTCATCGTCCCGCTCGCCGCGGCCGCTTGCGGTGCCGTCATGCCGCTGTACTGCAACCTTTTCCCCAAGGTCATCTCGCAAGTGGATCCTATCGATGAAGCGCGTGCAGCGGAACTAGATCGTCCGGTGAGCCCGACTTCGGGTGCACCAGGAACGCCGCGGTCGAGGCTACGCACGCCCCGACTGGGGACCCCCAGACTTGGCACGCCGTGGAGCGCGTCCAGAGTGCTGAGGGGTAGCATTCAGAAGGTGGTGCGCAAGATGGACGCGAAAGAAGAGACGCCGTCAGTACAGCAGAAAGAAAGGAGGAGCTGGCCAAGCTTGGAGTCGTGAGAAAAGCTGTTGGCTCCTCGACCGACATCAACCATTTAAGGGCATCGACTGCCCTTCAGACAATCCCAAATCATGTCGCACGATTGTCGACATTTCACCGTATATGAAAATCGCTTCTAGGCGATGTGTAGATGGCGGTACATAAGGCATTTATGGCGTTTTGGGAGGTTTGTTGATTTTTTTTATTCCAATTCCCCTGATGTTCTCTCGGGATGACATTGTTCTTCTATACACTGCATAGCATGGCTGCACGCGGGATCTTTCATGATTTCAATCTGCAAGTTTACGGAAAACTAAGGGCGGAAGGCTTTTATTTTTGCATTCTTCTGGCATGTACAGAAGTTATGGGCGGCTATCTACCTCGTTTTCTCTTCGTCTTACCTTGTTTGCAGAAGATGATATCCCCGGTGGTCTATTGTTTCTCTTCGACACTTACCTTTATTTACGTCTCTCCGCCCATCGCGCAGGTGTTTTCTTTTTTAATGTATAAAAAAAAAACAGCCCCCCTACAGCACATGTGGCTCGCTGGCTGGCTGGCGCGGCTTTGAGATGATTAGGAACAGAAGGGAGGCTAGTTAGTCGTGTACAGTTACTTTATCATCCGCTCCGTGGTAGAAATGTCGCCGCGGAGGCAGGAACGGCAAGCAATTGCATGCATCGTTGATCAACTCCCTGGTGTGCCCTCTTTTTAGTGAAGCATAGTCGTGTCAAGAAGGGGGAATTGCTGGGTACTCGGTCGGTTAACAATGGAGATAGGGCTTTAAGTCCGATAATGTCTGAGTCGCTAGGGGCGATGATCTTGAGGTATGAGGCCTTGTACAGTTCGTGGTGATGGGAGGTTGATCTTGTGGGCTGTATAATACTAGTATTCGGCCGATGTCGGAGCCGCAACTATTAGGGAAGCTGGTTTTGGTCATGTTTATAGACGGTTTTAGCGGGAATTGCGGCAACAACTTCTTCCAATTATAGGGCGGAGTTAGACGGTATCCCCGCCACTTGGCGGCATGATGGATCGCGGGGTTTAGGACGCCATTGCCAGGCAGACACATACGCGTTTGCTCCGCATTTTGTGCGGATGCGACAAGCCATGAAAGCGGAGAGTGGTATATATAAGACCCTTCCGTCGTGGCCGTCAGTCAGTCATCCACCCAGGTTACAACTCATTCACGCTACGAATTTGTATACACACAAAAGGCCTTCCACATTCGAAAGTTCAATCAGTCCGCGGAAACAACACAAAAATGACCCTCCCTACCCGCAAGCTTGGCAAGAACGGCCCCGAGGTCACAGGACTCGGGCTGGGCCTGATGGGATTGAGCGTAGCCTATGGCCCGGCGAAGCCTGATTCCGAGAGGATGGCGTTCCTGAGCAAGGCGTACGAGCTGGGCGAGCGTAACTGGGACACTGGTATGTTTTAGCCCCCATAATGCTTAAAACAGCTGGCTAACCAAATTGGCAACAAGCCGACATGTACGGCGACAACGAAGACCTGCTGGGACGCTGGTTCGCGGCCAACCCGACGGCGCGGCCCAACGTCTTCCTCGCGACCAAGTTCGCCAACCGGCTGCACCCGGACGGCAGCCGCTCGATCGACTCGTCGCCCGAGTACTGCAAGCAGGCGCTGGCGCAGTCGCTGGCGCGGCTGGGCCTGCCCAGCGTTGACCTGTACTACTGCCACCGGCTGGACGGCAAGACGCCCGTCGAGCTGACGGTGCGGGCCATGGCCGAGCTGCAGGCCGCGGGCAAGTTCAAGTACCTCGGGCTGAGCGAGTGCTCGGCGGAGAGCCTGCGGCGCGCGTGCAAGGTCGCGCGCGTCGACGTGGTGCAGATCGAGTACAGCCCGTTCGCGCTCGACATCGAGAGCGAGCAGGTCGGCCTGCTGCGCGCGTGCCGCGAGCTGGGCGTCGCCGTCGTCGCCTACAGCCCCATCGGCCGCGGCATGCTGTCGGGCACGCTGCGCAGCCCGGACGACTTCGCAGAGGACGACTTCCGCCGCATGGCGCCCCGCTTCAGCCCCGAGAACTTCCCCAAGAACTTGCGCCTCGTCGAGCGCATCGAGGCCGTCGCGCGCAAGAAGGGCGTCACCGCTACCCAGCTGACGCTCGCCTGGCTGCTGCACCAGGGCCCGGACATCATTCCCATTCCTGGCACGACCAAGGTTGAGCGGCTGCAGGAGAATCTGAAGGCGCTGGACATCCAGTTGACCGACGAGGAGGACAAGGAGATCAGGGAGGCGAGCGAGAATGCAGAGGTGGCCGGCGCCCGCTATCCTGAGTTCTTCATGCACGCTTGCTTTGCGGACACGCCGCCGCTGGAGGGTTGAGCTTGAACTGGCTCGCGGTGGTCTGGGTTGCTGACCAATGGTTGCGCTTCGTTTCGCGTCACTTCACTTCACTTCAATACCATAACACATTTGATTGACACCCGGTCGAAACGTTGCTATTGTTGCTATTGAATACATTCACTATTGTGTTAAAAGTGGGTCCCTCGACAGTGCGCTGCTCAAAACCGACAGACTCCTCCTCCTCCTCTTCCTCTCCACGCTTCCAGCCTTAGATCAAGTGCTCTCTTTGCCTTTCCGAGCAGTCGACCACCGGTCCCAAGCACTTCACACCACCACCACCACCACCACCACCACACACCCTCCTCCAAACCCGCAACCATGCCCGAGACGTACACCATCCCGGAGGGGTTCGTCTTCTACCGAACCGTATGTCTACACCTCATACCCCTTCAGTCCATGCACAGCCTGCTAACATTCCACAGCGCACAATCACAGTGCAGGGTAAGAGGTTCTTCGCCGCCCTCTACAAGAAGCCAGACCCTGCTTCTGGCGGATCGGCTGCTGGTCAGCCGACCGCCCAAGCCCCAGAGAAGGAGGAGAAGAAGAAGCAGCAGCAGCAGGAGCGCCAGCACCAGCAGGAGCAGCAGGAGCAGCCGCAGAAGAGGAAGCGGACGGATGGGGAGGAAGAGGAGGAGGAGAAGAAGAAGAGGCAGCGCCGGTCGCCTGCCACCACCACCACCACCACCACCACCGCTGCCGCCGCCGTCACCACCAAGGACGAGGAGGAGAAGGACGAGTCCGCTGCCGCCGCCGCTGCTCCTCGTGCCGATGGCAACGGCAACAACAACAACAGCAGTAGCAGCAACAGTCCCACTGCTGCTGCTGCTCCTCCTCCGCCTCCTGCTCCGGCTCCTGCTCCCGCTCCCGCTCCAGCTCCTCGCCGCCGTCCCGCTGCTGCCGCCCGCCGCGGCCCAACCTCTGCCCTCCGCCCGCCGCTCCACGGCCGCTCCCGCCCTGCTGCTCGCTCCCGCCCCGCTGCCGCTGCCGCTGTCGCCGCCGCCGCCGCCGCTTCCACCACCTCCTCCAGCGCGCCCGTTGTCCGCCCGGGCAGCACCAGCACCAGCAGCAGCAGCAACAACAGCAACAGCAGCCAGTCCGCCGCCGCTCCCTCCTCCTCCTCCCCCCGCCTCCAGCAGCCTGCCGCCGCCAACACCACCACCATCATCGACAGGCCCCGGGCCGCGGCCAGGCTGGGCACCGTCACCACGGCGCCAGCTTCTCGCCGGGCGCTGGTCGGCAGCCGCCAGGAGCAGCAGCCGCGCGACGCCGCCATCAACTACCGCGGACCCGGCGCGGCATGACGGCCAAGGACAGGAGCGCTTGGGGTGGGGTGTGGTCGTAGATTGGGGGAAGGGGAGAAGGGGAAGATCTGGGGGGATGGGGAAGGGGAAGATGTAGGGGATGGGAGGGAGAAGGAGACTCTGGTCTCCTACGAAAAGTTTTTGGGTGTTTTTTTTTTCGGGGCTTCTCTACGGATGGGGCTTCTTTGTTGCTGGTGGTTTGCGTGGGGGGGGGTTTTTTTTGAGAGGGTTTGGTTTGGGGACGGACATGACCACATTTGATGATACCCTTTCCGCACTTCCTCTGGAAGAACCGGAGTGCGAAGAATGATGAACCATTTCATGACGGACATGACTCTTTTGATCATCACTGCGCAATGTTTCGTGACAATGACACATCAAACACATCAAAGAAAGCCTCTACACATGACTTCAATCAGTTAACACTTTCACTTCAAAGATTAAGCGCACAGAACATGTATATGGTTCAGCAAACTTGTACCATTACTCCAGCCATACTCTTCTCAGTCTACGTATATATGTGCCCTCTTTACGTATCGAACCAAGCCGAAGACAGAAAAAAATAACAGCAAGTGTGCACCAATTTTGAAAGGCGACCAACAAGTTCGATTCTCGAACATCGCCATCCTAGGAAAACAGCAGTAGCCATGAACCAAAGTAAATGGAAGGGAACGAAAAAGGGACCGTTACGACCAAACGCCTGATGCAAGACTAGTAATGGACACGAGAGGAACAAAAAATGTGAACCCTAGTCAAGCGACAGTGTAGCCATCAAAAGGAAAACCACGGAAAGCCGAATGATGGCACGGATGGCCAAAGTCCGAGGGGGGAAGAAGGGAGTTAGCAGTGAATCAAAAGAGAAGATGGTATATATCCCCGAAACAACGCCTTCCCAAGCCATGTACCCGTCAGCGCTCCTGTTTCCCATGATTCCCGAAAGACAGCAAAAAAAGAAAACCCCAGCATCGGATGGACAATCTGAGAGCGAAGAAAGAGAAAAAAAAAAGAGTACCCATGCCCCGATCCGAACGGTAGAAACGCAAAAACAGAAACAAGGAACGGAACGATGCCCTGCCCGTCCCTTTCAATCAATCTGTCTATCGACGCCACGAAACATAAAGATATCGAACGGCCTAGTTCGCCGCGGGAGGAGGAGCCGCCACCGTCGTCTCCTCCTCGCTGCCCATTCTTTCGACCTCTGCCGCGATCTGCTCGTACCAGGCTCCATGCGCCTTCCGGTCGACCTCGCTGATCTTCGTCAACTGCTCGACGACATCGCCCACCTGTCCCACGAACTCAGGCAATCCGCTCGTGGCCAGACCCTCACTGGCTCCCGTAGCCGCGCGCACCCTCTCGCCGCTCGTGCTGGCGCTGATACGCGTCAAAATATGGGTCTTCAAGCGCTGGAACAACACTTTCATGACCGGATCAGCCAGACGACCTGCTGCTGCCTGCGAAAGAAGGCGAGTGATCGTGTTTGACAGCTGAGTGCGAGTGTTGGGCGGCATGGCGTGCGACGATTCGAGGACGGAGAGGATCTTGGCCGGCATGGAGCCGTCTTCCTTGACATAGCCTTCCTTCAACAGAGTCCACAACCGTTGAGCCTCGGGCTTCCACTGTGAACGGACATCACGGCGGAGCAAGTTCTTGGCAGTCAAGAGGATAGCACCAACAGTGGTGATCTTAACTGCGTCTTGCCGTATGCGGGCAAGGCGTGCCTGGTCAAGAGCCAACGTCTCAGGCACTTCCGATTCCTGGAGCGGCGGAGGCGCGATAGCCAGATCAACGAGGCCCCGAGCGTAAATCTTCTGCGCAGTAGGAGGTCCATAGATAGGGTCGCGGCGGTCGGCTTCCGTGAGACAGTTGACGCTGGCGCTGCTGAACCAACACTTGGTCTTCTGCAGAGTGATGACATTGTTCTCCAAGTCCTGAGCGAAGGCGCGCTGCTCATAGCCCGGGGCCTCCTTGATGAGAGTGGGTGCCATGGTGTGAAGCAGGTAGTTTTGGTAGTCCAGGGCAAGAAGATCGATGATATGGAGAAGCTTGAACAGCTTGCCGATCATCTGATCGAGATCCCCAGACTCCTGCAGCTCCTCAGCAAGAACCTTGACCTGCGCGTCTCTGAAAGGCGCGCAAAGCTTGGGCAGGATAGATGCCATGAACGAAAAGAACCGTTCGTAGGAGAAGACACCTTGGGTGGCCTGCTGGTGAACGAACTCCGGATCCAACGCCTCCGAGATAAGCTTATACATAGAGTTTCCGGGCTTCAACAACCTGAGAAGCTTGCCTCTGATGTTGTCTGCCATGGCAGTCGTCCAGGGTGCGCCCTCGCCGCGCTCGAAGCCGCGTTTCATGCTCTCGCAGATCTCGCGGTTCAAAGCATCCCTGACTTCCGAAGGCTGGGCCTCGTCAATCCTGAACTCTTTGTCAATGGCAAGCTCATGCACGAGAATTCTGTTGGACGGCATCGGCGAGAAGAGCTTCGCCAGCGCGTCAGCCTGTGCCCCCTCCATATCAATGTCGCCTTGCGACGCGACGCTTGCGTCTTCCTGCAACAAATCACGCCCCCGCGAGGCCCTGTCAGCAGATGTGGAAGCTGACGCATCACTGCTATTTTCAGACGTCTCCGACGCGGAGTCGCTCTCGGCGGCTCTGGGCCGCACATCGCCGACTGGACGACGGCGCCGCTCTCTAGCCTTCGCTCGCCTGCTCTCGTTGATGGCTTTCTTGATCAGCTGATTCGCCCTCTCAGGGCCCGCCAGCTTGCGGATCTTGCTAAGCAAGATGACTTGGTTGTCACGGATGCCCTGACGGTAATCGTTGGCAACCTCGCCGCGCGTGTCATCCTTGACGCTCTGCCAGATAGCGTCCAGGTTCACAAAAGAAGCCACCATCATCTCAACAAGCGTGTGGGAATCCTGCGCCTTCCAGTTGGAGAAGGCCGTGACGAACGCACTGTGTGCAAGAACGACAGTCTCCAGTTGCGTAGGTGGAGGCGTGTACCTATTGGACTGGCAGAGCTTCGACAAGGTCGACTCGAAGGAGATGATCAAATCAGTTGCCTTCTTGATCAAGTCCTGCTCCAGGTCGCCGTCCTTGCTGCTGAGAACAGCGGCCGGGTGCCCCAGTATCAGGTAGGCGCTCAGGAAGGTGCGGATGGCGGCCGGATCGTCGCCGATCAAGTCGTCATTGGAGCCCCGCAAAGCCAGCAGATTAAGCAGGTTTGCGGAGGCGGAAATAACAGTCTGCTCGGCGATTTGGGCGCTGATGTCCTCGAAGCTCGTATCATGGACTTTGTCGATCGACAGTCCAAGCTCCAGGAACGACTCCACCATGCGGCGCCTGCGCCTCGTGCGCCAAGCTCTCTGGATGCGTCTGGCGGCGGTTTCGTCGTCGGGCGGCGGAACGGCGTCGGAAGTCGGCTTCTTGGGCTCGGACGAGGGCACGCTCGCGGTGCGCGGGCGGCGCTGGTTGCGCTTGTACTCCTGGCGGCGGCGCTCGGCTTCGGCCAGCTTCTCCTGCATCTCGGCGCGGTACCGCGCCTCCTCTTGGGCCTTGCGCTCCTTCATGTCCTCGGCCACCTTCTTGGCCCGGCGCACCTCCTCGGCACAGGCGGCGGCGACCTGGGCCAGGTGCTTCTCGCGGGCCTGCTGGGCGGCCAGGGCCTTCTCCTCGCTGTTGGAGGTGCGCGGCGACGACTTGGCCAGGGCGGCGCGCAGGCGGACCTGCTCGGCGTGGGCGGCGCGGTCGGCCAGGCGGGCCTTGCGGCTCTCGAGTATGGAGGCGCGGCGCAGATGCTGTGCGACATGGGTGCTCTGGCAGGCCTGGGTGCGGTAGGCGGACAGGCCGCTCTGGTGCGAGTGGGTCGACGAGATGGAGTTGCGGCGCGACGACTGGGCGGAGGATTTGCGGCGGGGGTTTGGCGGGCGATAGAAGCGTGCGGCGATGCGCGGAGGAGGAGCGTGGGCTCGATCGGCGTCCAGCTGCGAGTCGTCGTCGGACACGGCCATGGTGTCGTCGTCGTCGAAGCAGCAGTCGACGGGCGTGGTGGGCGAGTGCAGCTCGGGCAGGCTGTCCTGCGCCTCGTCGGCGTGCTGCATGGTGAGTGGGTGGTGAGGAGGTCGTGTGCGGTGGACGGGGCTGGGGGTCCGAAAGCCGCCCGATGCGGAAGACAAAGGCTTGTAACGACAGACGGGCCTCGAGGCAATGGAGGAAGATTGCAGGTGCGGCGCTGCAGCTGTTGCGTCAGACAGACTCGCGCTTGGGTGCCCGGCTTTCCTTGACGAGAGGGGCCACGCGCCAGCGCCGGGAACGAGGCCCAGGTTGGCAAGCGATCGCTGCAGCAATAATAGATCACCACCGTTGTCGCTCCTCCATGTGGCGCGCCTGCCTACCGTGGCGCTGCTCGCCAACCCGCTCCACCGCCCATATCGACCTTGGATGCTCGTCGCCCGCCGCCGTCCGCCCACTCGTCCGCCAGTCATCACCCCGCCAGAGCCGACCCAAGGCGCGCCCCATCGCCGCCGCCGCCGCCCGCGCTAGGCGTGCTGGAGCCGGAATGCTTCAAATTGGTCTGAAATCCTGCCAGGCATGGCACGGTGGTGACGACCAGCTCAGGTGCTTCAATCCCGCCGGCCGCCCAAGCACCAGCCACCCATTCGCTCCGTGCAATGTCTCCATCACGAAGCAGCGCCCTTTCATTTGTTGACGTCTGCCCCTTTTGGCCGCCTCCGCGTCCATTGTCTTCTCTTTCCTTCTTCTCCTTTTACCGTGTGTTTATTTTTTTTTTATTTCAACAGCTCCCAGCCGCGGGAGATCCCTCCCATTTGTAAGCGCATGCCTTGGGCATCGTCCGGCACGCAGAATGCACTGATCACCAGCAGCGCTCTGAGTAGGATGCCACTTGGACCAATGAAGTCCAGCGCTGGCAGACCTCATGCTCACATTCAAGGGCACGTGCCGCGCTATGTTGGCTCCATCGCTGATGCCATGGCAGCGACAGTCGGGGATGGGTTGCCTTGAGCATTGTTGCTAGTTGTTCGCAACTTTGTTGGCCTCTCCGCCGCTTCAGTTGTTTGCTAATTTGACCGCCGATCGCATCAACCATGGAAACCTGGACCCTGCATGGTATCTGGCAGCCTGTAGAACCACTACTCCATTACCGGAAAATGGATATGGCAAGCTGTTCAAGCGAGCGCTCACGTGCCCAGCTCAAGCCATCGGTATGCGGAGCCGAATGGAGGGGGCACAGGACCTTGAAAAAAAAAAAAAACGAAGGGGAACCTGCCAACTACCATTACCACAATCCGCAGAGCAATGTCGCGTGCCAAGGCCAGCGCTGCTTTCGTCTAACTGTAAATCGGTGCGTTTGGCGACTGCCAAAGTCGGCAAAATTGACCGATTCTGACCTATCATATCCGTAACCCAAGCTCCACCATCCCCTGCTCTAGACTTCCCATATTCTCCGCTGCATGCATTATCAAGCTACAGCCTCCTTCTGCATCCGACAGCTATCATGAAGAGCGCAAGGGCAGCAGGGTAGGGAATTGATGCGCTGATATGATTAATCAAGTCCTGACGTCGAATTTTGTTACGATCTTCGTCACACATGAAAATCCACTTCACGCCTGCAGTTGTGGAATTTGCCGCTCCAGATACGAGATGAAAGGTAAGGACAAGCACACAAGCATAATGACAGCACCTTAATAAGTGGAGTTCTTTTCTCCGAGTATAACGTAGTGGGTGGGGCAACACCTGCACCCCAGTATTCGGCAGATATACGCCGAGCCCGCTACGTACCGGGAAATACGCTCGTCCTCCGTACCTACATACATGGGCGGTAAAAAAAAAAAGGAAAAAAGGCGAGCGAAGCAACGGCTCAGCTCGACAAGCTTTTACTGCGCTGTAGACCGAGTCAAAACGTTCTGGTCAGCCTTGTTACGATAGTCACAAAACCCCCCGTCTTACCCCAGCACCAATACCCTGCATCAAGGACCATGCAGTTAAAACCCGATGCGTGCTCGCTTCGCAACACATATATCGCTCCAGCCCTACATACCCTCCGCCCCACTCGCGGGCGGAAGCTGAAACACCACCGACAACATCTCGTTTTTTTTTCTCTGATGCTACAAGGCACGCGGGAAGCGCAGAGACATGACCACCGACGATCTTCACCCTCCCGGGGACAGGTCATCAGGGACGAACCCTTGTACCTCGGTTTCGCCATGTTCCGTTGATTTGCATTCGAGATGACTTGCTTCGCTCTGCTTACCTGACGGGCAATGGAAGCGTTTACCGCTTTCTACGCGGAGATAGATGGAGCGGTTCGTTCCGGTTGGATAGGTCGTGGTGGTCGGAGAAAAGGTACCTACCTTTCTAAGCCAACGGCCCACTTTGACACTTGTTTATTGATTTTACTACTGTCGCGCTTCGGATGAAGGGAGGGGGCTAGCTGCCCTTCCTTCTCGGATTTTCGGGTTGGTGTTGTTGCGGAGCGGTGCACGTGGGGGTTGTAGTAGTAGTCCGGTGGGAGGATTTTGAGGGGTAAAGGTGCTAATACGAATTAGCGGTCCTTTTTGCGTGCTGCCCTACTTCGGTATACATGTGTGCCTGGCAGGAATTTTGGTTGCCCGTCCCCTGCATGCAGGGCCAGTAGTGAGCTCATTGAGAGCGGGGCTATCGATCCGAGAGCTGATGCAGAGGGTCTCGCATTTGAAAAAAATGTTAAATTTATTTCTTTACTATTTAGGATTTTTTTATGTTCATCCGCTATACCATATCCTCATACATCATCTTCCAAACGCAAGGAAAACAACAAACGAAACGGTCATAATACACATTTGTCCTCCCCTGTTTGGATGGGACAAATTTCGAAGATAAAAGTGTTCCTTTCCTCCGCCGAAATAGCAGTCGCTGAAATATCAAGCGCAAACCTCAGGACCGAAAAAAGACGTTGGGTATTTTTTCCTTTGCTCCCTTGAAGCGCGAGAAAAAACAAAGAACGATGATCCGATACCAAATACGCCATCCCTACCAATCCATGTAGATAGAGACCGAGACTCTTCCCTCGCCTGCTTCGTTATTCATGGTGTCGTAGATGTTGCCGAAACATGCGAAAAGGACAGAAGTCTCAAGCCTCCTCATGCACCCAAACTCCCAACCAAAATGTAGAGGAGAAACGCTGTGAGCAAAACTGCATGTCTCAGGCGCTCGCTGTGTGGTAGTTCTTTCCATCCACGGTGTGCAAAAGACATGTCAAACCTCCAGTATTGAAGACTGTATGAAGGGCATCTTCTTCAAGCCTCACTGCGTCCCACTCAGAAAAAAGTCCAACTCGCTGGGCCCACCCCTACTCTGCTCGTTTTCTGCGAGTTGCTCGAGGAGTGTCAAGAAGGGATCCTTCTCTGAGCTCGCCTCTGTATGGTTGCTGCCCGTTGCGCTGGCCGCACCTGGCGTCCTTTGTTGCTCGTACGGGGTAGGCATGCCGAATACTGGGTCGTATTGTCCCTCGTTGCTGTTATGATTCGCCGAGGTGCCACTCGGATCCGGCGTGAAGGCAGCAGAGAAGGTGAAGTTGGGCGAGAATGGGGTAATAACTTGCTGTTGTTGGAAAGCCTGGAGATGTGAGTTGCTGTCGTTGTTTGCCCCAAGATTGAGATGGTTCTGGTTGTGTTGCTGTTGCTGGGGTTGATGATGTGGAACCTCCGGCGAAGCGGTTTGATTGTGGGTAGAACCATTTTGGTCGTTTGACGTAGAGGCTGAAACACTACCTCCGTTTGTTACCTCTTCAGACTTAATGTTGGGGTTGTTCGAGCCGGTGTTGGTGCTGGAATGTCCCGACGCTGAGGAAGCTACTGTGCATCGGCGTTTCCGGCGCCGCTCGAGCGGACTTGTCGGAGATTGGTTGGGTTGCGATGGGAGCAAGGGAGGCTGGGCTGGCAAGGGGAAAGAATTGGCGCCGTAGTAGGGATTCTGCGGGGAAGCGGCATACAGCGATACGCTGTTTTAGGTCAGCAAGGTAGGATGCAGGAAGCAGGAGAGTGAAACGTACCTCTCACGTATGGAGTCATGAGAAAGATCCTGGAACGTGACGTGTGCCCCATCAATTGCATGACCAGGGTACCTGTCAAAGAAATCCTCAAGATCCAAGGTTGGTGAGAATCGCATCGCGTTGCCTGCCATTGACTTGACGAGTTCAGAGTGGCAGCCATAGATCCACTGAAGGGTGTCCCGCTGATGTTGCACACCAGCCCAGATGAAACGAAGTTCCGCAAGCTGCTGCATTTCCCTAGAAAGAAGCTCCGGACTTGATGAGTAGACCTCTCCTTCCCGGCCTCGGTAATGAGCACCATGGACGTGGATGGTGCCGGCTGTGCCGACACAGTAACCCACAAATGCTGGCCAATCAATGATTGATGACGCCCTTCCAATTTCCACGAGTTCTGCGATTGCGTTAGCGTGCAGGAAGCACAAGTTCGTCGCTTCGATCTGCCATGATTGGTGCTGGCCTGTAATAGACAGTTCCGCAAGGTCCATAGGAAGGAATGGTCGGTAGATCAGGCAGTGAATCAGGTGGTACACCAATTTGCTTAGGACAAGCATGGTGCTTTCTCGATGCCCAAACAAATTCTCCAATGAACTGAAGGTGTCTTGAGTTTCAGAAGCCCACATATCCAACTCGTGCCGAATTTTGGAAAGATTCGATAGCGAGTGCCAGGGGAAATGTGAATCTCCCTTGACACCACCCGCTGCGAGATATCGATTCGTGATTCCCAGGATCCGCGCAATTCCGATGAGCATCACCGTGCTGCTCTGGCCTTGTTTGCCCGGTCCGGCCATATACTGCAGGTTCGAGCCGTTCCGGAAGAAGTCGCCCTCAAGCATCAAAGATCCCGGTCCGGACGTAGTAGAAGGTAGGCGTAGCATGACCGATTCATCTGTAATTAGAGATGGCCTTTTTGATCCACAGGCGGAAAACCGGTCCATCAAGTAGCAGGCCCAAAACAGGCGTCGGCGCCCCTCCCGTTCCGAAGGTGGAATATTCAGCATCAGGGGCATTTCTCGGTGGAGCTCCAGGGCGAACGACATGCTGATTGCAGTTGCTGAATTGCTGTCAGCCTCAAACGACTAAGTTAGTTCGTAGTAGCTTACTCAGAAGCATATACGCCTTCTTGCCCCGCCCGGATTGATAGTTCGCCATAGCAAGCAGGAGCAGCGTTTGCAGAGCCTCTATCGACGGTTCATCCGTATCAAGTTCGGCGCGGGCGCGAGCGGCATAGTCTTCGCTAGCACGGACCGCGGCACTGTAGCCCGCAGGATGGGATGAATATCTGCGGACGTTAGTAAGGAAAAAGCAACACCCTGCACGTAGACCCTCCGCCGGTTGCATGCGTGACGCAGGATATGAGTACGAAATCTTCATGGTCAAGCACCCGCAGACATGGAAATGGATCAAATCCTGAATAGGGGAGCCCCCGTATCCTTGCCCAGGATCGGTCACGGAGGAGAGGAGCACCATCGATGAAGCATTCATAGTCATTCCCGGACGCGCGAAGCACCGGCGGCGGGAGGGTGCAGGGTGGAGAGATCCAGGGCTTACCGCGCGCTCACTGCATAAATGGCATATGCCAAGTGAGTGGGGAGCTGGTGATGCTGCAGACGTTGTCGGGTGGTAAGTTCGTCCAGGATGTAATAGGGCTTGCCGTGGACGCGGGCGAAGTACGTATCGAGCAGGACGTCCGGGCGCTGGAAAGGAGTGGGCTGACTGCACATGACCGATGAGTATACGAGACGCACAGCTCCGGGTGGGCGGACCCAGCATACCTGACATCGGTGGGGGAAATGGAGGTTGTCGAGATGTTAGCATTAGGATTGATGCCTATGGACGGTTTCTGCGCTATCGACGGAGAAGGCTGGGGTGGTTTTGAGGGCTGCTGCGGGGCGTTGAAGTCCTCGACGGGCGGGTCGTCATTCTTGTCGGACGGCTGCTTGTCTTTGCTTTCTTCATGGAGGCGTTTCTCGAGGCTGTCGACACGCTTGAGGAGGGCCTCTGGTGGGTGTCAGCGGGCGCAGTCGGGGATTCGGCTGTGGTTCTGCTCACCGATGGCATCTGTCTTGGGGCCGCGCTTTTTGGGGACGGCGTCTGGAGGAGGTTATAGGTGATCAGCATTAATGGTCGGTCGAGATGCAATAGGACGATCACTATGGGGGATGGGCGCCAAGACGAACCATAGATACACGGGCACTCGAAGACCTTGCAGGCCTCGCACGTGGGACGCAGGCGGTTGCACTTGATCTTCAGAAGAGAAGAGAGTGAGCTCTTGACGGCGGCAGGCAGAGTGAGTGGTGCGGCGGTACCTTGCGTTTGCGGCAGCTCTTGCAGTTCATTGCCTCCCTCGGCTCGGTGCTGAGGCGGCGCTGCGGCAGGCGGTCGATGCCGACTTGGGGCCGCGACATGTTTACAGGCGTTTGGGTGCGGGCGAGGGTGGTTAATAGACGGCGGCTCTTCTGGCGGGGCGCTCGGCGGGCTGGGGCGGCGGCGTCGCAGCAGACATTGCAAGGTCCAGCTGGGCGAGGGGTCGTTGCGGCGGCGGAGGGGCGCAGAAAAAGACTGAGAGAAGATGAGCTGGAGAAAAGAGCCAGGCCGGCGTCTCGCAGTAGACGAGACGCTGACACGGGCGAACTAGGGCGCCTTTCGTCACTTCCGCTAACAATAGAGCAGGAAATGCACGCCCGCTCCACGCGACTCAGGACTCGGGATGATATTAAACGGGACAGGTTCCTTTTTCCCCACCCACGCGAGCGCGACCCCAAGCCTCGCCCCCGGAGCACACATGCCCGCTGCGGCCTAGCGCCCTGGGGTTGGAGACGGCCACATGACGATCTGACAGCGCTGCACCGCTCGCTGGCCCAACGGCCGAATGCAAGACGCGCCTATATGGAGCCCCGGTGGGCGCGCGCCCAGAGCGTAGGTGCTTGCTTCGAGAAGGAGGAGAAGCGCCGCGCCGAGACGAGCGAGCCCGCACGCGCTCCCAGTAATCGCGCAGCCAGCCTGCCCGCCACGCGGGCGAAATTAAGTACCGGCGCACCCTGCCCGGCTGCTGTTCTTGCATTGATGAAGCGCACGCTCCGCAAGCGGCAAGGCGCCCGATGCTCGCAGCAAAATGCGGGGGAAGCCAAACACCGCCCTGGCACCGCGCCAATTTGCCTAGATTAATCGCCCCGGAGCTTGACCTGCACACGTTCTGGAAAATCGAGCCCAAGGGGCGCACGACGGCTTGGACAGGGCTTCATCTATAAGACTTTAAGTTGCGAGGCGGCATCTATTGATTAGCAGGGACTGCCCAACCCTCCCAGGAAACGCCTCAGAACATGCTCCGCCCTGACGCCAGTCGCACGAAATCATAAGGCACGTTCTGCCCCACGAGCAGCCGCATCGTTTCCACCGTCGTCCATGCATTGACGTCCGCCACTCCGTATGCCGTCCACCCCGACGACGCTGCAATCGCCATTGGGTCGACCTTGCGCGGCCCGTTGGCCAGGTCCAGAAACACTTTATTCGTCGGCTTATCCGTCCCGCTGTTGCTGTAGTGCTTCAGCAGGGGCCCCACCAGCGCCGACTTCTCCGCCGGCAGCGCGCTGATAATCACAAACGGCTGCTCCAGCTTCTTGACGTCCTCGACCGACCGGAACGGCTCGACGTCTGCCGCCAGCGCGCCCTGGCTGCGGAAGTGGAATCCGATCGTGTAGATGGGCCCAATGCCCAGGCTCTTGAGCGCGAAGATGGCCGCCGCAGCATCCGCCTCCGCACTGGCCAGCACCAAGGCGGCACGGTCGCTGTAAGCCGACGGCACGAAATCTCGCGTGAGCGTCGCACGGATGCCCTTCCACGTCGCGTTCTCACCGACCAGCACGGGAGTGCCGCCCTCAGTCCGCACCAGGATCGTGTCGACGAGTCGAGTCGCCTTGGCCGCCTCCGACAACACCGTCAAATACGGGGTCGGTGGCGCGAGCGGCGGGTTGATAAAGGCACCACCAAATGACGCACGTCTCACGACCGTCTCCACCGCGCCCCTGGCCACTTTGTCGACAAACAGGAACTGATGCGGCAGGCTGAGCTCGTTAAAACACTTTTCGAAGAACATTGCCTGTGTCGCAAGTTTGTAGCTGCCGATCCCGTAAATGTCCAGCTTGGGCGTCTGGCCCATGCTGTGTAACGCCATGTTGATTTCCGCCGCGCTCAGCTGGCCCGGCGCCGCAATCATCGGCAGCAGTGGATGCGTGATAGGGGTGAATACTTTGTTCAGCGTGCGCGACAGCTGCCCGGTGGGGCCCATGTTGAGTCCGGAGAAGGGCGGGTGCGGGAAGAACTCGGCCTGCACCGTGGAGCGAAAGTACTCCAGCTCGTAATTGTCCTGCATCTGGTGTACCAGCGCAATCATCTTGACAACGTCCCCATACACGGCGCCCCTTTTGAAGAGCTCCTTCGCTTCCGGCGACGTCCATTTGAAGCGGCCCGAGAAGTCGTGGAAGGCGGATATAATCTTACTCGCCCCCTTCTTGTGCGCCAGTTCTCGCCGGATCTCCTCTGGCAGCCACAGCTCGACGTCGATGTACTCGCAGCCCCACTGGATGGCGCGGTAGAGGTACTTGTAGAAAAGCATGGGGTCGTCCATGGGGAACCTGCCGTTCTCGTTGGTGCATCGCGTCGTGAAGATGATGGGGAGTTCGGTCCGCTGGCGCAGCACCATGAGCTGCTGGCCGACGTATTTGAGGCTCGGGACGGCGCTGAAGCTCCCGTCGGGTAGCGGCTCCTTGAGCAGATCGACGCGCAGCTCGACGGCATCGGAGCCGACTGAGAGGATGTCGAGGTTCGGGAGGGCCGCATGGACGTCCGGAAAGGTGGTCGAAATGAGGGTTGTTCTCGCCTTCTTGGCCAGATCGTTGTGGGGCGCGATCTGCCCGAGGATGAAGGCGAGATAGCGGGTGACGTCCCGTCGGAGGAACGCGGAGTGTGTGTAGAGATACTCGTAGTCGCAAATCTCGGAGAGGTGTTCATTGGGGGCCGAGTCGTTCTCGACGCAGTGGGTATTTATGAGGAGGCGCCCGCGACTCCGCTGCGCCAGCTGGCTTGGGTCATGCGCGCTCAGGAGGCCGGCGACAGTCGCTGGCTTCAGGGCCTCGGCCTCCCTCAGCGACGCGACCAACGAGTGGGCCTGGCCCAGCACGCTCGCGATGAGCTCGACAATGGCCTCCTCGCCAGGCGCGTACAGCACCGCCAGTGACGGCTTCGCCGTGTCCAGCAGCGACTCGATGTGCACAACGCTGAGGCTCTTGGTGGTGGTATCGAGGACTTGGTCGGCGTGAACTTCGGTAGCCATGGCTGGCGGGCCGGTGTTGACGCGCATTCGACCTGAGACTCAGGCGTAGAGGAAGGGGCTCGAGGGGAAAGGGCGGCCTGGAGGGTTGTTGTTTCAGGAATAAACGTTGAAGCCGTTGATGCGTTGTTGGAGTTCGGCGATGATGCGGCGTTGGGGAGCAGGCTGTTGCGCGTCGAGCGTCGCGAAACGCATCTCCATATGCAATTCGGGGAAAGCGAGGTAGCGCGGCCGTGGAGCTGGGTATTTCTTGACTGTCAGGCCTGACGGGGAATTCGGCGATAGGTCTGCGGCCTGTTACATGGCCATATAGAGGACGCGAGCAGGGATGCCGGGCAGCGCAACGGCGGCGAGGCGGCGAACGGCGCAGGCCAGACGGCAATCGAGGGCTCCGCGCGACGTGATCGTGCTCCTCGTGCGATGAGTATTGCCGGCAACAAGAGACAATCGACGGGCGGACTGGCGGTTTGCACGCTGCACGGGCGCGCTGTGCCATGCTACGGTTGAAGATCCTGTCGGCCTTGCTTTCCTCCACGAACCCCGTCGATCCGTTCAGCCTGTTATTTCTCCGCCAATAAACGCCCTGCCCCGCACTCCGCAAAACAGCCGCACGTGCGTCCCCCAGAGCGCTGCGATGCGCCCTCAACTTCCGCCCAATCCCAGCGCCGCCGCCGCCGTCCGCAGCCGGCCGGCCTTTACCCGCCTCAGGCATCGGCATCCACAACCCGGCACTTCCAGACGGATAAATGCACGTATCAGACACCGAGCGCGTCATGAGCGCTGACGGCCAGATAAGAAGCGCAACTGGCGCTTGCTTGGCAAGCGAGCACATCACGATGCTTAGCCTGTTTGCTTAGTCCTGCTCTCGACCACTCCACATGGCCCAAGACCACCAAGACGTACGCGGCCAAGACTTCATTTTCGTCCTCCTCGTCTCAGCCTATATTACATACAGCACCCCCGTTTCCCTGAAATCACCCGTTCCCCTCCGCTCACGCCGGAAACGACTGCAGAGGCCGACTCTTTCCCGCTTTAGCCTCAATCGCCCCCCGAAAACAGATTGTCCCGCCAAAAGAGAGACCACCGCGAAAAGTCTAGCTGCGTATTATGATACAAGGTACTATCCCTCACCCACGATGCACGCCCATTTTGCCGCGCGCAGCAAAGACAGCACCACCCCTCCGATCCCGCCGGAAGCCTTAGCAGATGAATGAAGGAGAAGCGGAGGAGAGTCTATGTCGTCGTGCGCCGGCTGCCCAAACAAAAAAAAAAAAAACTCTCAAAGCGTGCATGAAATTTACAGGAAACCAGTTGCCCAACTTGCAAGATGAATTCATATGTACGCCCACGTCCCTCGGACGAACATTCCCTACTTGAAACCGACCAACCACCGGAAATGTTTGAGCCACCGAGTTCCCCACACTCCTTTGCGCCTTCGCTTTGAAATTGGAAATTCGAGACGATGTAGGAGAAACCCATCCCATGCTAGCCGAACGGTGTTTGTCATGTGATTGTCGTTAAAAGAGGTAAGTTGCGGCGCAGCCTTCTTCTTCCGTTTTGGAGAGCTGCTCGGCCGCGTTCCGCAGAAATGAAATGATAACCGGCATTTGTGTTTTCATACAGAGTCGTGAAGGGCAATTGTGGTTATTGGAAGGCTGGGATTAAGATGATAGTTCAGCTGCGTCGTGCCGAAGAGCCTCGCCATCGGAATCGCTGTGGCTGCGGACCTTTTTGACCGTGCCGTTGCTGCCGCTGCGCGAGGATTTCCGGATGGATGCGCCAAAACCAGCCAAGACCTTGCCACGGGAGAGTTCCGCATACGATATGCTCTCGCTTCGGGAGGGTCGCTTCGGTGCAGGCTTCTTGCGGACATTCATCTCTACAAAGTCATCGTCAGAAGAGTCATCATCCGAATCCTCTTCCTCATCGTCATCGCTCTCAATGGCGTGGTCACCGTCGTAGCCATCATGGTCGTGGTCGTGTTCATCCGTCACGCTGATGACTGGATTTGCTCTTTCGGTTGTCAAGACGACGGAATGGACTTTCTGGTCCGTGGGGACTAGATCATCTTGCATAACCGAGGAGTTTGCTGACACAACCGAGGGAATAGAAGGATTGGAAGTCGACTGAGACATTCCCGAATAGAATTGATCCTCCGAAGAACTCGATGTAAGAGGTTGTTGGAACCCTTTCGGCGTCACATCGTTCTGCGGGATGGTATGCCTTTGGAGCTCGAAGTAAGTCTCGTCGTCGGGGCTAGGCGGGCATGGCGGGCATGATCCACGGCCGAGTGCACTGGAAGGACGGTAGCCCGCAGACGAGGTTGGACGACTTGAAGATTGACGTTCCTCAAGAATATGCTTCCTCCGGCTTTCCTCACGGGCACGCTGGAAGTTGATGTCGCTGAGATATTCGTGGAAGACAGGGGAGCTGTAGAGAAGGTCCTCTTCGCGTTTCATGGGGCGATGGGATGAGGCGGAGGAAATTGATGATTGGCGCGAGGGGGTCCCTTCACCGCTCCGGTGAATGTCAGATTCGGTGAGCGAAGGTGCGATAGGCGACCCTGGGCTAGTCACGCAGCTGCTTGCCGCTGAGGATTCTTTCAACTGAGCTGGCTGGTCCACATGTCCAGCGGCAACAGCATCGCTCAACGCGATGCTAGGCTCACCATGCGCGTTATCGTCTCCGGCCACCAGACGGTCGATCGAAGGGTTACGGCTGTGTGACTTGACGCCGTCTGCACCTCGCTCCTTGCTTCTCATCGGACGCAGGTTGCGGCGAACTCCTCCGAAGATTCCACTCAGATTTGAGGCCCCAGGTGTGTCCAGGGTAAGAGGGGTGCTCGGAACCCCTTGAGGCATGGTTGGCGATACACCCCGGCGTTTGTTGAGATACTCGAAGTCAGATGGGCGGATGGTCCTGATTGATCCGGCAGTAGACATGGTGGATTCGGCTCGAGAAGCAAAACTGAGTCGGTGGTGCTTGTCGCGGATATGTCCTCGTGGAGATTCATCGACGTCTTCAACGTTGCCGATGTCGGGAGTACCTGGCCTTGAGTGCGGTCCTATAAAAAACTGGGTGCGTTCTCTTAACTCGGGGCTGGCGGTGACGCTGTGCGATAACGGGTGGTCACCTTCTCTGGAAGCTCGCAGGGCGGCGCTGATGTCGTCAACCCTCAAACTGGGCCTTCGGGCATCTTGGCTGATAGTACTGCTCGAGGATGCAGCAGAAATCCCTCCTTCGCCGTTCTTGGTTCTTCCACGTCTCCCGGAAGCAGACATGCTGGAAGAGGGCTTCGTGCCGATGCCCAACGCTCCACCCAGCTTTCGCATTCCAGATTTGACGCGCTCCAGCAGATTGAGCTGAACAACAGCATCGTCGACATCCTCTCTCGAGACCTCGATCTTCTTGTAATCCGGTACTCGCGAAGGGTCGGATTGCTCGAGCCAGAGAAGCGGATGCTCAAGGTCACGGAGCACCCACGGATGGTGTCGAACTTCGGGAAGCTTGATGCGCCGCCGGGGGTCTTTAATGAGCAACCGTCTCAGAAGATCGTGGAGTTCGTCATCGACCTCTTCGTAGATGAGTTCATGATGTGATCGCCTGTCTCGAGCCATGCCGCCCCACAAGCGATTGTGCGAGTTGGGACGCGATGCGGTACGATCGTCAACAGCCCTGAGGCGGAATCGTGGAATGTAAACCTCCTCTTCCGCTATCAAACGCATGACCACGAATGTGTTCAGATCATGAAAAGGGACGCGGCCAAACACCAGGCAATACAGAGTGACGCCGAGGGCCCAAACATCAATCTGCCCTGTGACTGGTAAGGGATCGTCGTCACAATCTGTGTCTGTTTGACACAGCTCGGGAGCGTAGAAAGCGGGAGTTCCAACTGTCTTTGCCAACTCGATTGCTTCATCAACATTTTGAGCGTCTGATTCTGACTGGTCGTCGCCATACACAGATGCGGAAGCAGTTGCACTTCTGCGCCCGAGATAGGAAACACCAAAGTCAGAGATCTTGATGTGACCGTCTCTTGCTTGGAGCAGATTAGCTGGTTTGATGTCGCGATGAATGACGCCCTGGTAATGGAGATATTCAAGGCCCGAGACCGTATCACGGAATGCCTTGCGTGCATCAGGGAGCGTCATGAGAGGAACGTAACGGAAATGTTCTGGTACCGGCAAATCCCCAGGCAAATCCGGTTTGTTAGAAGCTAGGCTTCCGCAGATGCTCGGATTCCTGCCTCGTGCTGGGATCTCCTCGTACGGGCCCCACATTGTCCCTTCAAGGCCTGTGACCGATGCCGCACGAGGTTCTTCTGGAACGGGTTCCCTGCCAAGAGCAGGGAGGGAAGTGCTTGACTGCTTCGACGCAGCCAACTCAGCGGCTGTCTCGTTGAGAGGTGCGTGGGGCGTCTGGTCGGCGTCAAACTCTGTTGGTGTTGCAGGCCGACTGCGATGCTTGGATCCGGTGCCGTTGAGGTCTTCGGTGGTTGCGGTAGATGTCCGCGACAGCAAGTCGCTGTTCGTATCTTCATCATCGGTGTCTCCGCCGTACTCGAAACTCCAGGTCTGGGCGTCGGTCTCATCGTTCTGTGCGCGATGTGCTCGCCTCAGCCGTCGTCGTTCCTCTCGTTCACGCTTTCTTTGCGCCTCCAGCAGAATTCTCTGATCTTCCAATGCCGCCGACTCGTTATCGAAAATACCTCTCACCTCGCGCTCGTACCGCCTGTGTTCTATGAGAACAATTTCCTTCGCACCTTCCGTTCTCCACCGCACCTCTCCCATCTCCACGTGCTCGAGAACGATGTAAACCTTCTTTCGGGAGGGATCATCGATAACCTCCAGCAAGCCAACAATGTTAGGGTGGCGTGCTTTCTTGAGAATGGCTATCTCTCTCCTGATCTTGTCCTCGTGGCTCGTGTTTTTGCCCAATCGGCGCCTCTTTGAGTACCGCTCCACGATCTTGATGGCGACATATTGACCTGTTTCCAGACTGCGCCCAAGCTTGACCTTTCCATGTACACCGCGGCCCAGCTCGTCAATGATCTCGTATTGGTTGATGATTTTGCGGCCGGATATGGGGTCAACGTCGACGTCGGCAACGTGAGTCTCCTTCGGTACTTGACGATGGGTGAAGTGAAGATAAGGGCTTGAGTAGTAGCCGGACTCTGCAGTCGAGGCAAGCACAGGTCGGATTGGGGATTGGTTCGGGTCGAAGAGGCCTGGACTGCCTGCGGGTGAGTTACCGGCCGTACGAGAGCCGCCTTCGTGCGCGGTGGTTTCGTGGGCGAAGTGCTGAGCGGGGTGTAGAGACGGGACGTGCGAGGAAGAAAAAGAGGAGTACTGTGAGGGATGAGAGCTCCGAGTCCGCAAGATATGGGGACCAGGCGGTGGGTTTTGATGAGCTTGAAGAGGAGGGTTGGGGAATCTGGGGTATTCGATCTGGGTTTGCAGCGCAGAGTATGCCTGATTAGGGTATTTGGGATACTGGCGGTGCGGGCTCGGCAGATTGGCCAGAGTTGGCAAGCCATCAACCGCAGAATAAGCCCTGATGGTGGCATTGCTCATGGTGGAAGCTGTCGAAAGCTGGTCTCGCCGCAGGCTCGGGCGTTCTGGCGTTGCTGTCGAAGCTCGGTGCGGATCCTGAGCCCCGCCTGACTCACAATCGGCCGGAGCGTTAGGGGATGTTGTTGTATCATTGCCCGGAGAGGGGGTCGGCTCTGCGGAGGCTGAATTCGATGTCGGGAGGTATGCGGTGTGGTATCTCACCGGTCTTGGCGAGTGGTATGGGAGGTCTGAGGAGTAATGAGTCGACGGGAAGGCCTGCTGGGGCGGGCGCACAGGGGGCCCCGCAGCGGGAGCTGCTTGATCCAATTCCTGAGCAGGACCATCGCTGGCAGCCGCAGCGGCACCTGCAGGCTCGCAGGCGTCGGGTGGAGGGCTGGAGCGCGGAGAGACAGAGTGCTCGTCGGCGACGGGCGTGTCGTCGGGGCTGCGGGCAACAGCGTCAGGCGCTGCGTCCGGCGGCGCCATGATGCGTGTCTCGCAGGCTTCTCGCTCCGCTCGCTGGAAATATGGCGCGGGTGCCTAGCTGTCAGAAACCTTCATCTGAGCCGTCGCGGCGGCGAATTTAGTCGCGGGCGGGGGGCGTCGCTGGAGGCGGGCGTATCATCGTGCACCTCAGCGACCGGGAGAGCGCCGTCGTCGTGCAGCGGCGGGCGTTGCGAGTTGGGTCGGTGGTATTATGAATGAGCGCGGAGCGCGGGGCGTGATGAGGCAGTGGCTGAAGAGAGGGGGGTGAGGTGTCTCTGAAAGTCGCGCCTAGATGTCGGCAGTGACTTTTCCTCGGGGCCCAAGGCGCTGGGGCGACGTCAACGGGCCGCCGGTCGAAGTGGATGGAAAGGCAAGCGAGCATGCGGATCGGTGTCCCCCGGCAAGCCCCAGCGATGAGGCCGCGCTGGTCGCGCGCGCGCCCGCCGACCTTGGGCACCGCCAATCAAGCAAGTTCCACGTCCAGAGCCGCCGCCGGAGACTACTAGGTTGTTGGGATTTTTTTTTTTGCTCTCAGACGATCCACGGGCCGCGGAACTGCTGCTGCGAGGTGGCTTATGCAGCCTGCTCCAGCAATTTTCATTTGCCCGCTCTACACCCAGGTCCGCCGCGCCGGTTCAAATACGTCGGGGGGAGGCCTGAGAATACTGCTCGATCTTGGTGGCCGCCGGCGCCGCCAAGCTACGCCGCTCTCAGCTTTTTCATCAGCTTTTTTACCAACCGCCATGGCCGCCGCCTCCAGCCGCACCGCAGGATCTATCTTCCCCGGATTCTTTCGTTGCTTTTCGCTCCCGCCCAGCGCCCAGCATCACACGAGACGCGGCGTGATGGGCGGCGGGTGGATACGTCCGTCCATGCGGATCACACAGCGCCATTGGCTGCCGCCTGCGCTTGGCCGTGTCATGCCTCGCTGATGGAGCAGAAGGTGTGGAGGGCCCACCAGGATCGCCCTCCCCAAACTGTCTCCACGCACAGGATTCGTCGTTAGCGGGGTTAGACGACGAGAGGAGGGTAACGCGGCGTGCATGCGCCGCCAAGTTTTTTGAGCTATCGCTTTTTCGCGTGATCCTTGTCGAACACCTGCCCAGGGCGACTGGAGTCTTGCCTGGGCAATCCACGATGAAATGTAGGGTCAAGGCGCGATCGCCCATGTTGTAGTGGCCAAAACGATTCTACCAGCCGCGACTGCTAGGGTGGCACGGCCTCGACGGGTGCGCAACTAGGTACCATGTACGCAGGAAGGCCCGTGTGCTCTCTGGCGTACCAGCATCAACACCCGTCTCCTGGCCGTCCTGCCATGCTGCCATCAACCTTTCACCTATCTACTGCCATGCCTCGCCATGCCGAAGCCGAGCACGGGGCGGCCCATGCGGACGAACGACGCGGCGCTCCCGCTCCCGGAGGTGGCTCCTCCGTGCAGCGGCCTGAGCAGGGCAAAACAGAAACACCGATATTTTTGCTGTTGCTGGGACTGCGAATCCTGAATGCATTGACAACTCAAACGTTCTTTCAGCCCGATGAGTTCTTCCAGTCGCTCGAACCGGCGTGGCAGATGGCGTTTGGCGAGCAGAGCGGCGCCTGGATCACATGGGTTCGCCGCGGCTCCGCCCTCCATCTGAGCGGGCGAGTGCTGACGATGTCTGGCAGGAGTGGAAAAATCAGTTGCGCTCGTCACTGCATCCAGCGCTCTTCGCCGGCCTGTTCGCCGGGGTGTCCGCCATCTCGGGTATTTGCAGCGTGCCTCTGGCGCTAAGGGCTGAGCTGCTCATCGCTGCACCTAAAATCACGCAAGCCGCCCTCGCCGCGTCGACCGATTACTTCACCTGGCGTCTGGCCGAACGAGCGTTCGGAGCCCAGAGCAGCGCCGCCTGGGCAAGCGTATGGTGACACAGCCCGCAGGCGATCAATCACTTCGGCTGATCCTTCTCCCAGCTTGCATTGACGGCATGCAGTCCCTGGCAATGGTTCTGCTCCACGCGCACGCTGTCAAACTGCCTGGAGACGACGCTGACGGCCGCCGCACTGGTCTGGTGGCCATGGCAGTGGCCGCTGACGTCCTGTTCAAGCTCAACAGCCGCCCCGGCTAGCGTGCAGAAAGACGTTGCACGGCGTCCTATTTCCGCTCATTCTGGGGAGATCTTTCAGTAAGCCGCTGGCCTGACTGCCCTTTCGGGCCAGCACGGACGAGTGGCTGACGTTAACCGGGGCATAGTCTGAGACTGTCGCTGCTTGCCGCCGCGTTGGCCTGTGTTCTGCGGCCCACGAACGCTCTCATTTGGATATGCATTTCCGCACCCACGTTGTGGCAAGCTTCGACGCGTGAGCGCCTTGCATTAGTCAAATGGGCCGTGCTCTGCGGGTGAGTGTACCACCAGACCCTATCGACGTGCTGCAAATGCGACCTCATAATTTCACTGTTGCTGACGCACGAGGGTTCCCTTCCCCAGCTGTGGCGTTCTTACACTATCCATCCTTGCGGATCGATGCTACTACGGCTTGTGGACCTTCCCGCCCCTTCGCTTCGTCCACTTCAATATTGCCAAGTCGCTGGCCGTGTTCTACGGCACCAACAGACCCGACTACTACCTAACCGAAGGGCTGCCGCTGCTCCTTACTACCGCCTTGCCGTTCGCTGTTTATGGTTTCCAGCAGGCGATCCGCGGCCATGGCCGTTCCAGCCCCCTGCTGTCATACCTTGCACTGACATGCGTAGCTATGGTAGGCGCCTTGAGCCTCATCGCTCACAAAGAGGTCCGCTTCATATACCCTCTGTTACCCATGCTCCATGTGCTTGCTGCACAGCCCACGTCGTCTTTCTTCCATCCTCTCACGCCTTGTAAGAAGGCCGTGCTGGGAATCCTTCTTACCATCAACGTTCTCGTGGCAGGTTACGCTTCCCAGGTACACCAACGTGGCGTCATTGAAGTCCTGCACATGCTTCGGCACCACCACGAACGCCGAGCTCTGGGTGGAGAGACGACTGTGGGGTTTCTCATGCCTTGCCATAGCACACCCTGGCGCTCACATCTGGTTTACCCAGAGATCAAGGCCTGGGCTCTCACATGTGAGCCGCCCATTGACGTGCCGTTGGACCGACGTGCCAGCTACCTCGATGAGGCAGACGAATTCTACATTAATCCTGGTCCCGTCGCGTGGCTAGGTCAGCACATGGAGAGTGTCGGCACCATCCGAAGCAAGGGGCATGTCAGCAAAGACAAGGATGAAGGTAAGATGCAGACAAAGAGGCCTTGGCCCACGTATCTTGTCTTTTTCCAGCAACTTGAAGGCACTCTCGTCGATTTTCTGCAGGAGACAAAGTACAAAGAATGCTGGCGCGGCTTCAACAGCCATGTTCATGACGATTCTCGCCGAAAGGGCGATGTGATCGTTTGGTGCTTGGACGATGACGGGTCTGACGCCACTCGTGGCCATGCCGAACGGCCTGGGTTGGCTGACAAGAAGCGAATTAGCTCTGGGCAATGGGGGATGGGGAAGCTACGGGGGTAGCATGTGGCGTGGAATATATCATTAGTTTCCTTTTTCGCACAAGCACACCGTAGCATTAAGCGGAGTTGGATGGAAACAGCCCTCTAGACCTTCATCCATGCATCCAATTGCATCCCAAGATGCCCCAACCACGCAAGCCTCGTCCGCTCTGGACCCACTCAGCCGGAGTCGCGGACCTACCTCCTTTTCCTCAGTCATCACACCCTCTCGTGCAGATACTCCGATGGGCTGTCTCATTTTCTTCACAAACTGACATGGGCAGAAGGCTTACGCGGGTAGCAATGACCACCGTGGAGTGCTTAGTGATCGGGCTCCGGTATCTCCGGGATGATGCTGGGCATCGCATCCTCTTCCCAGCCCTATTTGCTCGCCTCGGTGATCCGTTTGCGCCGCAATGTTTGAAGCGTAGTCAATCTCCGTTATCGGTGTTTGATCTCCCCGAGCGAACCTGCGACAGCGACGGACACTTCGGACGAAGCTAGGCACCGCCTCGTCCGAGCAAAGATACATCGACTCCGAATCCCCTAGCGCATCCGAATCCGACCCCACAGCCATCAACACAACAGTCTCGAAGGCGATGGATCTCGTTATCGCGACTGCAGCGATTAATAATAAAAATGATAGTGATAATAAATCATGCGGCTGCTCCGGAACTCTCCACTCCTTTCCGCTGTGCGCATGGACACGCGATCTAGCTCTACGTCCCGCCTCCCGTTCCCGGCCAAGCGCCTCATTAATTTCTTTGCTTCTTCTATTCTTCTCCCGTCTGCACATCTAGCGCGACACCTTGCATATGCCTTCCCGTCCCGCGTGGCGTTTGTTGTCCTTCAACTAAGCAGGAGAAATCCTTATGCGCCGGCGGCAAGCCATCAAGCCATCGAAAGGGTCCAAGGCTCCTTCGCTTCACGACCTGGTTTCTCAAGCCGCCTCTTGCTGACAACGCATGCGCTGCAAGCCACATTTCTCGGATCCCACGACCTCCCTCAGGGAGGAAAAGCAATATAAAAAAAGAAAAGGCAAAAAACGCGGCATCCGCTGTGAGCTAAAAGAACGCTATCGCAGATGGCGCCGCCAATCGCTAGACTTAATTCTCCCATGTATTTCCTTTTTCTCTTCGGAGCGATCGGAAATGGTAAGAAAAGCAATACCCGCACGGGGCGACCGAATACTTTCCTACCTTCCCAACCAGTGCATTAAAGACCTCATTGTCATTTTCGAATTTGTTGAACACAAAATAACGCGTTGATACTCCACCCCTACCTTCCAATATACTCTTCGTAAGTTCGTTACGTCAATCTTTAATCTTATTTTGGCGCAATCAAGAAATAGAACGCGGCAATTACGAAAATGCAGGTCTCGATCACAGTAAGACTTTCGACGCCACGCTCAACAACCACGCGGCATCCTGCCAGCCACCCTCGCCCTCACCTTGGCTAGGCTGCGGCAGCTCCTTCTTCTCCTTTGCCGCGCTGCTGGCTGCCTGGATGCGAGCCCTTTCCTCGCGCCGACGCTTCAGCTCCTCTTCCCGCCGCTTTTTCGCATCTTCACCTTGCGTTTCCTGCTCTGTGACCTGATCCTCCTCGTCAGTCTCCTCACCGTCTTCCTCAACGCTGAACAACGACCAGCCGATCAACTTCTCCATCCATCCCCCAAGTCCGTACCCACCTTCCTGCGCGAGTCGGGCGACCTCTTCCTCGTCGCCTAGCCCCTCCTCGTCCGACTCGACGAAGTCAGGCTCGAGCGGGATGCCAGGCTGGTGCTGGTCGCCCAGATAGCCCTCTTCAACGCTGTCGCCTGGCGGCATGGCTGTGAGTCCGGTCAAGGCCCGCAGCTCAGCCCTGCTCCCGACCCTACTGCCACGGCGGCTGTTGAAGGCACTGCCGGTGCGGCTGCCGCCGCGGCTCTTGGGCGTGATGGGACTGTACTCGTCGTCGGCGAAGAATGTGCTATGACTTCTTGACGGGTGGCCGGAGCCAGCAGCATTGCTGCCGGCCTCGTCGGCGTCCGAGCCATCGCCGTCGCCCTGCTGCCGGACGAGCGAGGTGCTGCTTTCGCGGCGTGATAGCCACGACTGCCCCTTGGACTCGCGCGTCTCCGAGGCAATGGCGAGCCCGGCGCGATACAGCCAGTCAGACGAGGCCTCGCGGGTGTGGTGCTGCTGTTTCGGCGTAGTGAGCTTGCGGCCAGTGTTGCTAATGTTCACGATAGAGCCTGGCGGGGCCGTGTGCTTGCGGCGGTGGTGGCGTGGGAAGTAGGCAATGTCGCCGTGCAGGGCGGCGTCGCTTTTGGACTTGTTGATGCCGGTGCCGGCAGGGCTCAGCGGGCCGCCAAAGTAGCCGTCGTGCACGTAGTGGACGTGGCCGCTGTGGCGTGGGCGCGACGGGCTACGGCTGAGGATGCCTGGAGTGGTTGGCGCTGTCTTTGGCTGGATGTAGGAGCTGTGGGGGCTGCGGGAATGGAGGTCGGTGGCGGCAGCTTCATCCTGGAATTGGGAGCTCAGCGGAGCAAGGGACAGCTGCTGGATGTTGGGGTGCGAGCGGCGCGACGAGCGGGTGGGGGTGCGGGCGCCCGAGCGCGGCTGTTCTGCAGTGGACTGAGCCATGATGGATCTAGATGAAATTGCGATGCGGGGACCGCGTGCAGTTTGTACTCGCAGGAGCTGCGAGGTGTTGCGGAGGTCGAACGACGCTCACGATACCTGCTAGCGCGGCCGGTTCGAGGCAAGCGGATTGCGGAGATGGCCGGGGAGTATGCGCCGATCGCCTCGCAGCTTGCACGTGAAGATGTCGGGTCGTGAATCAGGGAACGGCGCCGGCAGGAACGGACGCGGACGGCCTTTCTCGGCGCGCAACGCTGGCCTAACGCCGCGCTGGCACCGTCATACCTCCACTCATTAGCCGCGTCTTGTGTTCGCGTGCAGGGCCAGCTGGCAGGGATACCAACAAAAATATTCGACGGTGACGCTGCGGGTGCCATCTAGATGAGGGAACCCGCTGCGCCGGCCCCTTGACTGCAGTTTGTGGTCTCGGTCCTGCGGCGCCTTGGAAGGCTCCCGAACGCCTCCAAGGGCGCGTCGGATCGGCCAAGACGGCGCCAGCGAGCCGGACTCTTTGACCACGCCGCTCCGTGGTACGCTTGCCCGCGTCCAGCTCTCACCACCTTTTTTTAACGACAGCCCACCGCACAACCCCGGCTGGCCCACGCAATACTCCCGCCTCCTAGCCCTGTTTCCTCCCTCCCCCAGCTGTTCATCAACCCGGCCAGCCGCAGCCTCGCGACCAAGAACTCAGACCCACCGTTTGCCCTCGCCAACACACACACACCATGGCTCCCCTCACCGCGCCCCAGAAGCGCAGCAATTCGCAGCTGAGGTGACCTCGCGGCCGCTTCAAGACCATCACATCGCACTTCCGCCCGCCCATCCCGCAGTCCCACGCCGTCTCTAAGCACCTATTTCATCTCCGCCCTCTCCGACCTTCACCAACACGCACTCACGCGACCGACACCACGCGTGTATCTGTGCGTCTCGGCACCAGACTGTAGATCAGCGTGCTGTCCTTCGACTTTTGGGGCCGACATGTACAACATCATCGACGACTCCGCTGCCAAACCTACCCGCGTGGACACGCTCGTGGAAGGCACCGACATGGCAACGCCTGCACTCAGGGGATGGATTGCGCCGGGCCCCAAGGGGCCAATGTCATCGCGTGCGCAGGAGACGAAGGAGAAGAACGTTGGAATGATCGACGGCGAAGGGACGGTCCAAGCGGAAGCAGGTAAACGCACCGTGCTTCAAGGTGGCGCGAACACCCTCTGACTCCCGTGCTCTTAGTCACAGCCGTCAGCTCGTCCGTGACGACAGCAAGCTCCACCGCAATGTCCTCGAGGCGTTCAAGTTTCGAGGACAAGACGCCCGCATGCCTGTCGCGCTTCACGCCGCCGGACAATTTCGGCACGGTCGTCGATGGCAAGATTTTCCGAAGCGCCTATCCGAAGCAGGAGAACTACGGCTACTTGCAGAGCTTGAAACTGAAGAGCATACTGTAAGTTTTCAACATCGGTGGATTTGCAAGGAAAATGGGCTGCTTTGCTGACTCGTTTTGAAGCACTCTCGTCGATGACTGTCCGGAATCCTACACCAAGTTCATCTGCGAGAATGGTATCCGCCATTACCGTGTTTCCATCCCGCCAAACAAGGGTCAAGTCTGCATACCACCAGAGGCGATGGTGCAGGCTCTCACGGTTGTTTTAAACCGGAGCAATTACCCTCTGCTTATCCACTGCAATAAGGGAAAGGTAAGCAGATGGCCCTCGCACGTGCCTTATCTAGAAGCTGGATTCCGACTAACCAAACCACAGCATCGCACCGGCTGCGTGGTAGCATGTTTTGAAAAAGTTCTGGGAAAGAGCAACAAGCAGATCAAAGAAGATTATCACACGTATGCGGCAGAGAAAGCCCGCGTTCTGGACGAGCAGTTCATGGACGGTTTCGACGAGCGCTCGGTGCTCTGGATGGCCAGGTTCCAGGGCTGGGTTCCTGACGACGAGCCGCGCTCGCCGCTGTGCACACGCACGCAGTCGCCTCGCCAGGCTGCATAACAGATCACACATCACAGCAACCTCATAGATCCACGTGTTACGGTCCGAATCCTACACCACCAGCCACCAGCCGACCGACACATCAACCAACCACCGTAACTCACTTGTAATTCTGTCACCATCGAGGATCACCCCGGCGTTTACTCAGAAAGAGCGGAAAGGGCGGCTTTTTCGTTTGTTATTTCCTTCGTCATGCATCACACCAGATTTGCTCCTCCAAAGCCTAGAGCCTGGCTTTGACGTGCGCCACCTGCTAAGAACGGCCACGATCCTGTGTCACATATTGGGCGTCTTACAGCATCGGTTTTTGGATAGGGCGGTTTCCTTTGTTCACGGGCACACGGCGTGGGTTTTTGTTTACATGTTCACATCGAGTACCCCCTTCAGCATTGCTGCTCTCTTCTCAGCATCGGGAGAGCTGGTGGAGTGCATCCGCACATATTTTACTTCTTCGACTGTATTATTCTACACATTATATTTGCAACATTCCCAACAGAGGGGCAGGGAAAGGAAGCATCGGCGGGGTACAAACTTGCATAGAAATGGGTACTGGGGTAACGACGAGATCAAGGGGTTGCATTGGAGCACAAGCAGGAGCGATCAAACGTTGGGATTTCTTTTTCCTTTTTTTTTCGACCGGCCGTCTGTTGTTCGGTACTATCACCAGCTACCGATGCGGCTCACGGTAGGGAAGCAAGTGGCCTTTTGTTTTTTTCTTTCTGCTCCGCTCTTGCCGCGAAAGCTTACGGCAGCATAGAGTAGGGCGCGGATGCTTGCTTGTATCACTTGCTCTGCACGCCCGCTCAAGGTCTACTAGGTCTTACTGTACAGAAGTACGGAAAAGTCATCTTCCCTCTTCCTCCTTTCAGGAGAAGCTTCGTTCACTTTCGCCTTCTGTGTGAATCGTTGCATTGCATGCAAGGGGCCAGAACCGAGGCCGGGTTCTCCAGGGTTCTAGAACTCTTGGGGGCCGGATCGACCCCTCCGTTTTTCGACTACTCGCGCGACGGCTCGTGCAGCGAAGGCTCCGAGAGGGAATGGAGCAAAGGGAACACGGGAAGTGGGTCACGATCGGTATTGCAGTGGCATGTGGCTTTAACACGCGCGTAAGCGTACGAAAGAGTTGGTGTCAACGATCGGCCGAAACAGTCAGATGTCTGCCTTGTCCCAGATACATCAGGTGTGGGCACGATTCGCTTTCTTCAAGGCTCGGCCACTGATCTGGACTTTCTTCTCTATGCTCGACAGAGTGCTGAGTGCTGTTGCTTGCTCACCTCACCGCCGTGGTGGCGGCGGCGGCGGACCTTTATGATGGCATTATCTTATGCTGCGATCAGGTAGCACACGAGAGAGAGGCAAAGATCGGAGCAGGGGGGTGCTATTGATCGGCAACGTCTCTCACGCCCACAAGAACCAAGGCGGGAGACGAGAAGCGCCCCTGTCGGAGGCGGCGCATAACGTCTGGATAGGAAGCACAGGAGATCGGAATAATCAGCGGCGGATGCACGACGAACAGTTCCACCCCACCCTCCTCCCTTGAAGAATCTCCGGGGGCTGGACTGATAGCCGGTAGCCACTAATGCAGGTGAGTCTGAACGTGGTAAGGAACGAGTGCGGGGGTGTTTAGTGCATGCAAGTTACTCCAGACCGGAGATTTTATACTGGTGGCACGTTTCGCTTGCCTCGTGCTTGAAAGACTAGCCTGACGCTCGTCTATCTGGGGTGTTTCTTGTTGGTTGGAGGGGTAGTCGCGAGAGACCAATGAAGAGACGAAAGGGAAGGCGATTAGGGATGACAGAGAAGAAGGGGGCAGCGACACGGTATTGGGGGGCCCTACATCCGGTAGTCTACAGTAGTGGGCTCCCGACCTTGGCGGGGAACGGGACGTTTGGGCTCCCTGCACTCTTCGTACGAAGGGGTTTAGAGCATTCTGCCCTGTTGTATTTTGCCAAAGCCCGCTCTGCATCGTCGGTCCTTCACAAACGGAGAGAATCCAATCGTTTCCCTGGCGGCTATGCAGCCGGTTAGGAACGGACCTTTTACAGGGCGCTTGCATGCACGCGATATGCATGCCTTCGAGTAGCACGTTGTGGCCTTGCTTTGCTGCAACAAGCCGCCGCGCACCTGGCGAGTGCGCATGGGTGGCGTTCTGGCTCTGATGCTTGGTGCGCGCAAGCCGCTGACGACGGGAGAGCGAGGTAGACGAGGCCGCAATCCAAGCTCATTCCTTCGGCGGGGTTGGCGGGATGATGATTGCCGCTCTTAGTGCATCTTACCACAATGACACTTCTTCGTTCAAACAACGGTGCTGCCGCTGACGCCTACCAGGGGTTCGCAGTGGCTGCGCAATGGCTGTGCATCATCATATTGTGGTTGGCCGGCATGCGTTCCACGCTCTGCGTCAACATCACGCAAGGCCTCCGGCAGCCGCGGAAGCGGATGCTTCTGGTGGCGACCTCGTAGACGGCATTCCTGACCCTTCGGCCGAAGAATTTAGCTACCTCGACCCCCGTCTCCGATGACCGACGACGGTTCGCTGCATAGAGAGATGCACTACTTGACGACTTAACCAACGGTATAGACCAGACACCTTGCCCAATGCATCGTGAATGCATCCGAGCGTTGTACCGCCCCTTTGCTCGACCTCATTCTGTACGCCGTGACTCGGAGACCCGCATCGGTCAAACCACGCGCTCTGTCGTAGCCATGATGGCGGGATCGGCACACAGTAGTCACCATTTTGGTGCCGTCTGGCTGAGGGCATAGACCAGGCAAAAGTCAGTTCATCCAGCTACGCATGCTAATCCTGAACCGTCTCTCTTTGCATCCTCAAAATGTTGTGGCCGCCGACGCACCCTGACCGGCAATGACTTTTCTTCATAGTCATCCCTCTCTGAAGGGACGGGAAGTCTGGGAGGCAAGCGGGACGGACGGAGCGGACGTGGGCTGGGCCTCCCCGACTGCCATACCGTGTCTTGGCGGCCGCACTACTTGCGCCATTGCTTGCGTGAAACATGCGATGGAGCAGAGTTTGCACGAGCCCAATCGGTCCGGGCTCGTAAGCATTTTGCTTCGGGGCTTAACAGGTAGCTTTTTGTGGCTGCCGAATGGTGCGGATGGTGGAGCAGCGCAGTGTGCCCGCTTCACTTCGCGCCGGTCATGTCTCGAGGCCGCGCGGCTTGGCGTCCGTGGCTGTCTCGAATTCTTTGAATTCTGTTGAAAGCTGAGATGCTGACCGAGAATGACGAGAGCTGGTTTTGGTTGAAGGCTAAGTGATGACTACGCGTGCAGCGATTTGACCATGGCCGGGATTCTGCGACTACACACCCTTTGAAGCTTATCTAGCTTTAGGCAGATGTTTTTTACCTAGAATTAAGCTAGAGTAAACGCCCACTGCCCTTGTTTGACCTGAGGGAGATGCCGATAGTTTACAGCAGATCTCTCAGCGGAGATTCCCTCGAGTGCTTCGACTAATGGCAAAATAGCTAGTGAGCTGCTAATGACTTGTAACTTTTGGAATCCCTCTTGTCAAGGAAATACTGTAAGAACTCCTAGTAATACCGTTATCTTTCATTTGCTGCCTTCTGTTATCCATGTTATATATTCTTAGCACATTTTACCTCCGTCATGCCTCATGCGGACGTAACCAAATTCATCACTGTCTCCGTCTCTACTTTGGCAGGCCACTTTACTGATTGAGGCTGTATTGGCAATGATAGGCCAAGCAATACATGTAAATAACAAAAAATATGAAATGTAGCTACAGGTGTCCTGATGGGAATGAGATCCGTGTTAGGACTTGACTGGCTGATCCCTAGCCAACGCGGATACTGAACACATAGACCTTATCCATTATTGCTAAGGAACGTATCCTGACGCTCAAATTACACAAGCCGCGGCTCTAGTCTTAATTTGAGAAGTTTTAAAATGATAAACTTTACGTGGACTAACACGAGACACGTGTAGCACCAACTCCTAAAGTTATCTCTGCCACTACTCTAGCCGCTCGAAGACAAAGCGGTGTATCCGCAAGGAATTGTTCTATGCGAAATAGATGGCCTTACGGTCAGATATGGTGAAGTGTTTAAATACAGATAGGAGTGTCTGTAAACCGCATCATTCTCAAAGGTAGCATTTCTAAGTTCAACTTACAACGACGAAGAAGCCGCGGTATTATAGAACATCTGCTGTTGATGTAACTATGTGGTCAAGAAGAACTTGGATGCGACGTTGAAGCTGTCCTGTGGGTGTAAAGAGCGCCTGAGGTGTCTTGATGGTCGCTACCTCTCCAAAGAATCGACCGACAGCAATATCCCAAGAAAGATACCGGACCCGGTTTTGAATGTTGCTGGGTCAGCGGAAGCTCGGCAAAGAGTTGGGGAGAGAGGTTTGATGAAGAATACTCTTGCTGCACATTCCTGCTCTACGTCCATCCGTCGAACAGTGGACAGTGGCTTACGCAAGTCAACAAACTCGTTGATCTGAAGGCAGGTCTTCGCTTGCTGATGGGGATCTCAAAATGAGCTTCAGGAAAATGACGCAACGGACCCCCCTCGCTATAGCATTCTTACGATAGCCGGCGTAATAATTGGCAATGTCCAGAAAATCGCAGGAACAGAGACCATGCGTTGCAGTCGCATCGTCATCAACGAATTTCATACCCACCCCAACGCGAATTCGGGTTGCGGGCATTAGTTGACGAGTATAGCACGAGCTAAACCCGCTCTTATTTCAGGCACTCCTTATAGGACGGCGAAAGAGACGATAATAGATCGGTTCCCACAACTCCTCGCAGATCTGGCGAGAGGGACTGGCATAGAGTCAACAGAGAATTTAAAGAACACTACTGCTGAAACCAGACGTAAAATCGTCGAGGTAGGCAATATATATACTACATCTCTAAAGCAATTCGAGCGGGAATTCGACTCTAAAAAAGATATCAAGCAGCCGGAACGTAAACTCGCCTTACTTAACGCCTAGGCAAGTATAATACGCCAGCTTAAGACAGGTGAGTAGTTCGACAGCAGAATATCTCAAGCCGACCGGCCTAAGGCGGTTACCCTAGAAACTGCTCTAAGTAACGAAGCCCGTCTAAAGATAATAGGGCAATTAGTCGGCGATTAGAATAATACCTAACTCAGCAAGAACATGTTGATGGAATCAACAAGGCTAGCAAGACAACTGAATATATTTCTAGGTTTAGTCGATTATTCGAAGTAGAGACTGATAGAAGGTAATTACTGAGGCCCGTTTACTATTTAGAGTCTAGAGAAGCCGGGTTGAGACAGCGATAACTTTCCTCAATCACCTCTCTATAAGAACATCGGGACGTTAGCCAAAGGAAATAGAAAGCATCGAGCTCTACCGGAGTTACTAAGCAGGCTGCCTAACCTACTAAATTACTAAGGAAAGGAAAATGTTTTAATTAGGTCGGCGGCCTCTTTACAAAGCTGTTAGCCTGCACGGTAAGCTATCCATCTTTAGCGAGTGCTATTTAAATTTTCAATATTTTGGAAATGAGCTACAGAAATCAGATCTCATTTGGTTGGCTATAAAATACCTCCCCGTAGCTATCGACCTTTGTGGAGAATGCCCTGCAAATAGACACCTTAGAAGTAGCGGCTGATTATACTTCAGTGGTACGTTAAATGATCGCATAAGGATCTTCTTTGAACGCTACCGCGGGTACTCTTCGTGCATATCCTCGCGGGCACTTTCGCATATGTGAAGCCATACCGCTTTTGCGGCAGACGATTCACATCTGCCGTTTTGCAGACGTGTTGCCTCACTAAAGCTCTTATTCAATTTCTAGCCTATAGGAGCTTTGGCTTTTAAATCGTCAAGATCCAGCGCAGACCACCGCTTATTCCTTGGAAGCCAATCGGGAGGAGCATTAGAACACACAAGGGCGGCGCTACAGCCATTGCCGCGCTCCGGTACAAACCAAGTACCCGATCCCCGGTAATGAACCATTTCATATAAGACACACAGTTTCTGGAAGGTCCAGGGTCTGGGTGCGTAGCCTCCCGTAGCCGAGATTCCGGCGTCGAGTACGTCGGCTTGAAGCTAGATGGTGCTTTTGGTGTAGTTACAAGTGGCTTGATCATCTCACTGGCTGTGCGCTCTCGTGCTGTGTTGCTGGAAGTAGCTGGAGTCTCGGGCCTTCCACGCGTTGCGATGTCGTTCGGCTGGTTGCTAACGTCGCTATCGAATGACGTTGCCAAAAGACTCGGATCAATGAAGTCGCTCGAGACTGTTGAGGGCCCGTAACGAACCCGTTGAAAGGCTAAATACTGTAACGTGGCCTTCTTTCTCACCACGGGGCACCAACCCGCCTGTCTGGCAAGATCATGTGAGTGTGGTGGAATCTGTCTGTGCTAATCTGGTCCGTGAACGATTGCTCCGCAGGGTGGGAGATAATTGGTAGTCCGACTTCCCTCAGGCAATTTGCAAAAAAGTCCGCATTATCCAGCAGCGGCTGCGCGATGACCCCGACGCGGGGGTCTCCTTCGGGCAGCGGGTGGAGTGCGTCATAATCCTGGACGAGCTCTTGGGCGCCGTCTAGCTCGGCTTCAGAGCGCCAAACATTTTGTGCGGGGCCCCGGACTTCCCATTTGACTAGATATCTTTTAATAAGAATGCAATTTTCATATCGTATCGTCTAGAATGATGCCTTTCTACGATTCTCGCCGGATATATGCTTGCTTTCGGGACTGTTGGGCCAATCTGCCATGGATCTCATAAATAAAATAACAGCACGTTGACAAGGTATTTGCTAGCTGGGCAGTGGTCGATGTCGAAATTGGGAAACGGATTCAATGTCTGGAGAGAAGAATGCAGATTTACAGCGCGCCCATGGAACTCTCTTGCATGAACTCTGCTCCTGAGAATGACTGGACCTCATGGACTGGCTTGTGCAGATGGCACTGGGTACAATTGCGTCATATGCGTGACGGATGTCCGGAACGCTTCTCACCCGATGTGCACAATGTGAGAGAATTAGATACAAATGATACAATCGATGGCACCCGCAACCCTTCTCATCTCTGGGAGCGCCGATGCCCCCAGTATTACTTTGATTGAGAAGATCGCATAGTGGTTGTGACCAGCTATCTACCGGTCTTTTACTGACCTGGTTGACTGATTGCTGGCTTGTTTGCCAGAGATCTACTGGAAGTTTGCTTGTGCCCGGCTTGATTTTCCAGTCTTTAAGGGTATAACCGGTCTAAGTAAAGTTTGCGTTGAGGTAAATTTGATTCGTCATCACAAGATGCCGATACGGATGAGTGATTGATAAATAGGTGCTGATGTGTCATTAACTTTCAAACATTCTTAGTAATATGTATGATCACTCAATAACGGTCAGTGTAGTCCAAGATATGGGCGGATTTTTGCGTGAAGGGCATCGATCGATGTAGAAAAAACACACCAGATCTATATTTGTAATCCGGCTAGCTTATTGAAGTAGCTTAAGATCTTGAAGTAGTCGGAAATCCGAAGAATATTATGGCGTATGATATTCCATGTACAGCACACACTAGTGTGCCAACACTTTGATATCGAAGGATAAAATTTTGTCCTCATGACTGTCTTGATTTGCAAGCTCAACGCTCACTGGCTCCTTCTACACAGTAGCATTAATTGTACAGAGTGGCCACGGGGAAAGCGAAACCGGCATATTCATCTACCGGATACCATCTCACACTGACGATCCACGGTCAGATAGCAAGACCCTGAACCAGGTTAATGATGTGTAAGAGAGCGGCATCCAAAATGCATCTCAACTAATCTGAAACAGCTCCACAGGAAAGAATCTGCAAGACCCCGTTTCCAGAAGTGCATTTTTCTCCCGAAGTCTCACAGGAGCGGGGCGATTTCCCCTCTCCAACCATGCAACGCACACCCAAGACAAAGATGCAAGCGCCGCCCAAACACACCAGCCTAACAAAAAAAGTGCTGATTCACCAACCTTTCGTCTCGCCAACCCGACGTTTCACAGAAAGTGTAACTTTGAAAACGATATCCGACCCGACCCGAGCCTGGCTCTTCTCGCACCCTCCCTCACCTTCACCCGACGGTTGCACGAAAATCCCTGCGAGTCGTCCAATTCCTCGGTAAACTCGGCTGAAGGCACGGAAGAACCGCATTCTCGGGCCTTTGCAGTTTCATGCGCTTTGTTTCTTGCCTGAGATTGAGATGTGTGGGATGGTTGAGGGGGTTTACCCATTGATGTTACGGCGATGAAGTTGAAACTCTTCCCGGCTCCGGTAATATTTCTCTGCGAAATGTTTCAGAAAAACAAAAGGTGAGTGGTGATCTGGCACGGGTCTCACTTGTGGCAAAGGAGCGTTCCGGTCCTGCTGTAGCAACGAAGCATTCCACAAGACAACAATGCTGAGAGCGAATGCCATCACGTAATGGAGTGAGAAATTACCCGCCCAAGCATGAGATGAAGCAGTGATATTAGGTACAACCCTTTCTTTCCTTTGGGAACAGGAAGTAGGGAGAGCAGTGCAAGCAAGATAGATGAACAATGATGTCAACACTTTTGATTAGATGCATCGAGCACGAAGCCTTTTGTCATTCCCCACCCCCAATAGATCAGGAAAATATACAGGCTAGAAGAGAGAGAGACACCCGACCCAAAGCATTATGCATTACGACCCTCCCAAATTCGTTCCGTTTTGTGTGTGATCACTCGAGCTTCGCCATCAATGACTACTGGAAACTAGATGCGCTCTGACATGCATACTTTTACAGCATGGCGGCGAGACCCAGGGCGAGGCCGAGGGCGCCGCCGGCGGGGACGTGGATGGGAGCGGCGGCGCCGGTGGCCGAAGCGCTCGACGAGGCGGAGCTGGTCTCGCCCGACAGCGAGTCGTAGTTGCTCGAGGTCGAGGAGCCCGAGGCCGAGGCGGCGGTGCCGGTGGCAGAGGTGCTGCCGGTGCTGGTCGCGGTCGAGGTAGCAGTGCCCGAAGAGGACTTGGAGGTGGAGCTGTTGCTGTTTGCGGGAAATCTCACATGTCAGTCAAGCGGGTCCACACGGCTTCGTCGGAGGCAGACTTACGCCTTGGCAGCGTTGCAGAACTGGGTCACCTGGTTCTGGACGGACGACTTGCGGGGGTCGTTGGGGCAGTTGTTGTAGCAGCTGGAAAAAACAAGGTTGTTTCGTTAGTTAAAGTTTCGTCTCGTGGCCTTCGCCCATTCCCGGATAGCTCGGTTGAGTGTTAAACTTACGTCGCGAGATCAGTGTAGGCGGCACACAGGCACTCCCAGTCGTTGCCGCCGCAGGCCTCAGTACGGGGCTGGTAGCCGGAGACGCAGGCGTCGACGATGCTGTGGCGGTCAGCAGGTGGTAAATGTCGAGCCCAACGGGGGACTTACTTGGCGGCAGCGCAGTCCGAGGTCGACGTCGAGCTGGCGGCCGACGAGGTGGAGCTCTGGGCGGCAGCGAAGCCGGCCGAGGCGAGGAGAGCGGCAGCGACGGTGAAACGCATTGTGGTGGTCGGTGGAGGTCGGAGTTGGGAGCGGTGGAATGTATTAAAGGATGTTTATTGTTTGTTGAGGCGGAATGGGGTCTTTTGAATCAATTGGGGCCCAGAGCGAGTGGATGGGCGTGCTTCAGGGTTGAGCAGAGGTTGGGAAGAGGAATCAGGGCGCTGGGGGGAGGGCGACTAAATGGATATGACAGCAGCTAGTGGAACGACGGGCGTGCCAGGGAGCAGCACCATCACATGGGCGGGATACTTCGTGTTGTCTGTATCCGTGCATATGCCGCAGCCTCTCGTTGAGTTTACCGGGCCAATCTGGGCGCGGGCTAGCCGCATGGAGCGCCTTGTATAGCTGCCGTCCCTGCATCGCGGTGGATATTCTTAGCCACACACGAACGACCACACGGCCCTCTGCCGCCTGGGTGGCGACCGCGTCGTGTTCGTGTCGTGTCAGCGCCCGAGAAACAGCGATGAAAACAGAGCGGAGAGACGCGCCCGTTAGTGGTGCTCAGCTGGCTCGCTCTTTCTCAAACATGCCGCCCCGGTCCGCGCTAGCCCGCGCCCGCATCATCCATGACCTTCTCTTGGGCCCCAGCACCCTCTCGCCCGCCACGCCAAAAAAGAGCCGCATATCCGCCTCGACCGCTCCCGGCCACGCTGTCAGCCTAGCGAATACTTGCCAATCGTATTGCTGCAGATCGAACGAGCGAGTCGGCTGCCTTCCCCGCACGGTCATCCGATCAAGAAAGAGCGAGCACAGGTGCTGCAGGAATGGAGCCAGCGGTTGGTCGTTAAGGATTGATGGCTGCGCAGCTACCGCACGGCGCCCCATCGCCCGGTCCTCCACCCGCAACACTCGCTTGGCCGCCCGCAATGCCTTCTGGCTGCATCCTCCGCTCGGCTCTCCTTGCAACGAACCGTGGAATAGCGCAGAACATTCCCCCGGTCAGCTAGCTCTCCGCATCTACCCTTGTTCTCCGCCTCGCCTGGAGCGAACCCGTCCTTCCGCAGAGTAGAGATCGGCAGCAATATGTGACATGTATGTCGTACATACACCTCCCGTGGCGTGCATAAATGCTTATGCTGTACCCAACCCCCCTCCGCTTCCGGTTCAAGTACTTCACTGCTCCAAGTCAACACGCCGGTGGAGATTGGCCCACCCGGCATAATCTATTCACAACCTCGGCGCTCCATTCCGCCTGCCCTAACCTGGCTCTTGACGCAATCTATCACAAACCTGATCTAGCGCATAAACTCAAAGGCATTGCTGATCGACCCGACCCTCGGCATACCGACCGAAAACTGCCCACCACCCCGTACACTGTTCGCCCCGCGGTCCGTCCCGTGGTATCTCCCCACCCGTTGCCTATTATATCAGACAACCCAACCCTTACCTATACTATCATGACCATTCAGAGAAGCCACATATAGCCCAGCCGAGCCCGGCTTTCGCCGCTACTATAACTTGCCTTGGAGTTAAGAGGGAGAAAAATAACGTCTATTAACCATCTAGCTGCTAACTGCGAAGACCAGAATAACATCCTGCATAAATATATCTCATTCTCTACCTGCAATCTCTTCCACTTTCCCATCGCTCTCACCTGCAGAATCATCTACGTCACTGCAATGCCGTAGCTAAAAAAAAAACAATCTTTTTTCTCACCTTGCAAAGTGCATACAGCCCGAGGCCCATAATCTTGTCCGTCGAAACCAACAGGAAAGTGAAGGAGAAAGAAAAAAAAAGCCACAAAGACACGATGGATGGACAGCCAAATAATGTATGCATCGCAAACGCAAATGTCGCACGCAGAAAGCCATGAATGGCCAAATTCAAGCACTCGAGCAAACTATGGAAATACTATACCCCAGCATAGCGCCGACCGCAATCGACAGCCAAAACAAGAGACCACCATAAATAAACAAAGCAGAACAAAAGGAAATAAAAAGACACTGTTCCTCCACTCCTATCAGCCGGTTTCTCTTCTTTCATCCTTTGCTTCCCCGCCGAATCCCATCATACGTTTCTATTCTCCTTTCTTTCAACATCGCCCACATTTTTTGTTCTTTTTTTTTCCCCTCCCTTCCACTCACATCATTCCGTCTTGCCCATCTCGCTCGACTCTCGCTCGGAAGAGTTCATTTCTTCCTATGCTGTAGTCATTGGCTGTTAGTTTCACGTAAGTAGAAGAGAATCGTGAAAGAGAAAGATAGCAAAAGAGTGTGAAATAAAGGAAAGAGATTGGTCATCCACATTTCACCCAGGGAAAATCAGAAGGAGAGCAGCAAAAAGTAAGAAGCAAAAATGTACGAAGCAACAGACGACAACCACCAATGGAACTTTGAAAGAAAAGGGGCGGGAAGAAGAGACGCAGCCCCCATGATCATTGCGAAGGACTAAGGGAAAAAAAAAAAAACAGATGTCTTTAAAAGAAATAACCAACGATCGATATCCTTTCTCTCCGACTAATTCCCCAATGGGCCGGGAGCGATGTATTACAACAGACGAGGTTTCCCACAAAAAGCAGCCCAAAAATGACGATGAAAAAAAAGATGATTTTCCCTTCCCTTCCCCCTCCCTCTTGCCTCCTCTCCCCATCCGTTCACCCGTTGTCCCAGGATTTCGTCCAAGTTTTAAACCGGGCCCCTCTCCCTCGCCGTTCTCAAAAGCTAATGAAGAGGATCCAGCCTCTGTCTCTCCCCCCCTCCAAGCTCACCCCAAGACGCTGCTGCGCACTCTGCCTTTCTCATCTTATTGATCTGTTCCCCATGCTGTCTGTCATCGTGGCGAGGGCTTGTCAAGTATCAAGAAGAGAAACAATTCGGATATTCCTGGCCTCCGCGTATTGCGCCTGGGTCTGTACACGATGGAAAAGCGTTCTTTCTTTTTATACAAAAGATCGCGAGATGGGGCCCTGAGGATGGACGGATGGATGAACAATGTTGAATGTGTGAGTTGAAGAAATGTCCGGACGACGGCAAAGAAGCAGGGTATACGCCAATCTCGGGGTTCCTCCGCGACAAGTCTTCAGGTGCATTGCATACCTCGAGCAAGCCTGCACGATTACTCTTGTCCAAAACCGACAGTCTCCTCGACAGCAATCGTGAGCTTCTGGTTGAGCGCCTCGTACGTCTTGTAAGGCGGGAGATCGAGACGGTTGAAACTATATTGTCATTAGCAAACCATGACCAATTACAACAAAGCAAATTACTTACCAAGTGTGCGACTTGGGCAACTGCGTGATCTCACCCGCCTTCTCAATCGTAAATCTCCTTGGACCATCGCTGCCCTGAAGATCCTTGAAGCCGTTGACGGGAATACGAGATGTACCAGTAGCGAACTGGAGCAGACGCGACTTCTGCTCAGCATCCCAACTCCGGATACACTAAAATTGCGTTTTAGCTTTCTGTTCAGGCATACCCAGACAGGCGATCATTCTTACCTTCCAGAAATTCTGAATGACCTCATCGCTCTCGGTGTAGCCACGGTAATCGGTGTGCTTCTTCCAATCGTCCACATCGATATCTGCAATTCCTCCAATGAGTAGCTCCAACTCGCGCTCATCGAAGACTGTAATCAGATCCGCTGGGATCAGCTCGTGGAATCCAGCGATGAAGGCATTGAACTGCTCCTCCACGCGCTTCTGGATACGCCATTCCGTAATGAGCCTGGCCGAGTCAGCTTGTGGCCCGACATTCCTTGCATCAATTCCACTTACTCAACATATTCTCTCTTGTTCTCATTCGTCACCTCAATATCTTGGCCGCCAGGCTTTAAGTCGATCGTCACAGTCTCGCCAAACCGCTCGTCGTCAGTAGAGAAAGTGAGGTCAAGCACGCCGTCAATGTCGTTATCCCTGGAATCTCGTTAACAATGCAAATCTACAATTGTAGAGTGATGAACCACTTACATTGTCCATTGAAGGTTCCTGTGGAAATCGGCATCCACACCCTCCATATCCTGGAGGGTGATCTTCTTCTTCAGAATCATCTTGTAGAAAGCACTGATGAAGAAAGCGTCCAGGAATCGGCGGTGGAAAATGGCCAAACCCACAACACGGCCAATGAACTTGAAGTAGTTCAAATGCTCGGGGTTAATCCCGGAGTGCGGGTTGATCTGGAGCGTGTAGTTGTCGTGCGCCGAGTACTCGAACAAACAGTAGAATGGGTTGAACATCTCGTGGGACAGCAAGAAGAAGAATTCTCTGGATAGACCGCCGTAATCCAGACCATCTTCGCCATCGAACTTGATCATGAGACGCTTCTTCAGATCGCCAGCGCTTTGTCTCATGACCTCGTGGTACGAATCCTCGAAGATGTGACTTCTGCGGACCTTTACGTGACACTGGCCAGATACAATGCGAAGCGCGGGCTGGGAGCGGAAGTAGATCAGCTTCCTTCTGAAGTCACGCTTGTACTGTGGCACATTCTGGTCAAGGGACGACGGTAATCTAGGATCGTCCCAGGTGGTCGTCTTGGTGTTGTGGTCAACGAAGTAGACACGGGCGGTGTTGGTCAAGCGCATTTCCCATCCGCTGGGCAATGGTCCCAATTGCGACACAGGCTGCTGCTGAATGGTGCCGTTCTGAGCATTCTGGCCGTACATGCGGATATACTGCTGGCGACGAGGATCAACCCAGGTAGTGGTCCGGGTGTTATGGTCGACGAAATACGCCCGTCCCTCAGGCGTATGTCTCATCTCCCAACCAGAAGGCAGCTCGCCGGTGCCAGCCGTGGTAGCTCCGGTAGCCATCATGGAAACTGCGCTTGCGGATGGAGTAGATCCTGGCGAGGGCTGACGTTCGGAAAGTGTAGGAGAGTTGGCACCGGTGCGGTCTTCGGGAAGCATACGGTTCTGGTGCCTCGTCCGCTCTTGCTGCGTCTGCGCCTCCATCTGAGTCCTCTGCTGTGCTTCGTTGACGTTGGAGGCCGGCCGGATCCATGTCGTTTGCCTCGTGTTATGATCGACGTAGTACGTGCGTCCCAGATGGTCCTCCCGACGCTCCCAGCCTGCAGGCAGACGGCCCTGGGCATCTTCAAAAGCACTGTATCCCGCGTTTCTTTGTGTATTGCTGGCACCATTTCCATTGGGCGGACCTCCGGCTGGGGCAGGCTGGTTTGGCCGGGCTGCAGACGCACCAGCAGCACCGGGACGGTTTCCGGGATACATATCGGGGTGCAAAGAGTTCGACGGGCCGGCACTCAGAGGGGTAGTGGGGTTGTTCGTAGCAGGCAGACCGTTGACGGACGAATGCGCGGAAACCGAGGAAGGCCGGGGACCATTAGGCTGGTTGATGGGCTGCGACAGGTTGGTGGATAAATTTAGAATCAGCTTGCCGTGCACGACCATGTTGTCGTTTGACTTCTTGAGGTCGCGTGTCAACATCTCTGCGGTAGCATTTGTTAGAGCTGAAACCGGCGTGGCATGGGCCACCAGTCTAGCTTACCGTCGCCGCCGGCATCCAGGTCTATGGCGGTGCCGATGCGAACATTGATAACGCCCAAGAAGCCCTGGTCCTTCTTCTTGAACTTCTTCTGGTCGAATATCTGGACGGCGAGAATGCTATCTTCGGTTGCTCGCCTGCGGCGGGTCAGCGACGACAGCCTGAGTCAGGGAACCGGGGCGCGCGTCTTACATGTCGAAGCTCTCGTTCCAGTACGGGTTCAGGGTCTTCTTTATGACGCTGGTGGTGCGCGTCTGCTCGCCATTTATCGTTGCCACCGCGAAGGGATCGGGGAACCCTGAGGAGTGGTCAATAGCGGGGCGCTGGGCAGCGGGAGGCGGGCGGCTTACTGAAGACATCGCGTTTGTACAGGCCATCGGCGGCGATGACTGCAAGACGGGTCAGCTACGGGAGCTATGGCATGCTGCGGGGTGAACTGACTGGTAACGCGCAGGTTGGGCTGGGCGGGCTGCTCCATGGCGCGCTCTTGGGGTGACCTCTGGCCGTGCCGCGAGCGGTGTTTTACGTAGAGAGGGAACTGTCGTCAGAGGGCTCTCAGGGAGCTGGCTTGGGGCGCGCCGCAGCGGTTATGTCAGCGCGTGTTGAGCGCAGGACGGTGTCAAGGATAGCCGGGGGCTGTGCAGCTCTCGACGGCGGCGGAAGGGCCAGGCGTCGGCCCGCGGGCGCTGTGGCAGCACCGTTCAGCAGAGCAGGATCGGGCGGGCGTACGTTGGCGGGTTGCGTGGCCAGGATGGCGGCGAGCAGCGGTCGGGGGCGGTTGCGTGGGTGGGAGGCGTGGTGCAATTCTATCTTTGAGGTGTCGAGTCTGTCCGCCGGCAGCACTGGGTCTTTGCTTTGGGCGGCGGCGGCGGCGGGGCGCGCTTACAGGCGCAAGGATCCCTACGACTAATGCGATCAATCCGGCCGGCGGTCCTGCACGAGCGACGGGAGCGAGCGAGAGCGGCGCACCTCAACGGACAGGCACGATGGATACGATGGACAGCGAGCGATCGCAGCGGCGCAGGGGACACGCCGTCAATCACTCCGCGCTCGCCTGACCAGGGCTCTTCCTCCACAGCCTTCTGACGTCTCCCCCAGGCTGTGCGCATGATGTAATCCTCCTCAGGCCCCAGCCGCCTGCCCTCGACGCAACGCCGCTGCTCGTGCGTACAATTGGAGGGGAGCCCGTTGTGCCATTATCGGTGCCGCAGCCCGCAGTGCCTTATTCGTGCATCACCGCCTCTGCAGCCTGGAGAAGCTTCCTGCCGTGCCGCAATACCCGAATAAAAATCTGTCCACAGCGCTTTGAAATGCTTTGTCTTGAAGCCATCAGCAGCGTTCCAGCACTCGGCCCCACATGGCGTCCCTTAAACCGCCTCAGTCAGTTGTTGATAAGCATCTAGAGCCTGCGCTTCGCTTCCATTGCATCTAAAAAAACGTAGTCATCTATACCTAGCAGAAACAAGAAAAAAAATTTCCTCCAGCGCCACCACATGCAAGCCGGTCCTGGGCGTGCTTCTCAGCGCCACAATATGTTATCTTCAAGCGTTTTATTTACATCACCGGATGCAACCCGAGCACCCGCCTGAGAGACAAGTAGTACTCATACAAGTTAAGTTCCAAGTCCACTCTCACATACGAGAGCCAAGCACGCAAAAAGCGGAAGAGGTTCCTCGGCCGCAAGATGCTGCCGCTCAAAGCTTCCATGTGCTCTTCAAAAACCGTGCGGGATGCGTAGCGAGCAAGAATCAAGAACGTCCGAATCGGTCCCTGGCGCGTGTGGAGATTCTCATCGAGCGATCGTGCTGCCGTGGTGTTAGTCCTGTCACTCTTTACTCTGCACCCGGGAACTTACTCAGGTCATTGGTCTTCAGAATCAGCAGTATGACCCTAGGTACCTTGCCAAGTAGATCGACCAATTGCTGCAGCATTCCCTCACCCAGAGCAGTGGATATAGCCTCCTTCTCGGCCTCGTTTCTCGGCTTTCCCACACCCGATCTCACCGCAGTGAAGTCCCTGCCAGTAATGGCGCTTGCGAACAGAGGGAAATACTCATCAGGTATGCCAGCAACTTCCTTTGCGTATTTTCTCATGCGTGCCTCATCCGCGTCCAGAACAGCAAGCCATAGCTTGGCGTACGATCGGCGAATGTCCATGGGAATGTCTCTATACAGGCCATGGTCGTAGAGAATGATGTCAAAGTTTCCCTTGCCCCATCGGGAGGGGTTGTGGCGTATGGCGAGGTTACCTCCATGAGGATCGCAGTGGAGCGGGGCGTTGGTACCGAAAATCATCTCGTTAAATATACGTGCAAGAGCAGCAGACACCTCGTCGCGGTCGATGCCGTGGGAATCAAGGTACTCAAGGTCATCCGGCCGATGTCCGGTGACGTATTCCATGACCAGAAAGCGACGTTCCGCCCACAGGACGTCCGGGATGATCAGGGGCGCATCTTTGATATTGGAGAAGTATTCCTTGGCCCGCATGGCATTCTCGGCCTCCCTGCGGAAGTCCAGCTCTTGCGGAAGCGAAATGTCCATCTCCGAGGCAAGCCATGTAAGATCGTACTCGGGGAACCATCTTTTCAGCGTAGCAAAAGAGAATCGGGTCAGAGCCAAATCGAGCGGGGCCCATTCGTCCAGCGCGGGGTGCTGCACCTTGACCGCTACCTTCTGTCCCGTCTCCCTCACCACGGCGCGATGGACTTGTGCCAGCGACGCCGCGCCAATGGGCGTCTCTTCAAACTCGGAAAAGTAATCCATGAGAGACTGTCCGGTGTCCTTCATCACCATCTCCTCGACCGACTCAAACGACGACACCGGGCACTTGTCTTGCAGCGGAATGAACGTGTCGCACCACTCGGTCGGAAGGAGGTAGTTCATGCTACTCAGATGTTGTCCCAGCTTGATGAATATCGAGCCATTCTTTTCCAGGGTCCATAGCGTTCTCTCCGCACAGCGCTTGTGGCACGCTTTGAGCAGCTCGGGGTAGTCGGGGTCGTTGGCGTCATGCTTGAGCGTTTTGCGGTAACTTTGAGCAAGGCGCCGTTAGCCAGACACGCGCGGGAGTATCGAGGCAACTTACTCCTGAATGTTCACGTAAAGGGTAGTAACGACTCGCCCTGAGCGCCGAACGGCCGTGACCGCGTGCTTCGCATCGTCGCTCACCGCCACAGCTGCGGCGACAGTACCGCCGCCAGCTGCAGCAAGAATTAGGCGCCGCCGTCTCTTCTGCCGGGGTATGGTCCTTGCATTGGATTGGGTGGCGTAGCCGAGGCGTTGACGCAGAGGCTGTGGAGACTGCTGTTGTTGACGGAGGCAGGTTCTACAGGTCCATGGGGATGCGGCGGTCCTCCTTAGCAGGGAGGAAAGAAAAGGGGAACTCGACATCATATGCGCATTTTGCTGACAGAACGTATGGCCGTACGGGGGTTGTGCGCGCAGCCAGACGCTTGGGCGAAGGTGGACGACAACAGGGTTCAGAGCGCGTGGAAGAGATGATGATGCTTCGGCCAGGATCCCGACATTTTTTCGGACCTAGTGCTGCCGGCCAGCCACCTCCCCCTTCCGAGGTAGGAAGTCGCTGTGGCTGATGTGACCGCCCGTATCTAATCTTCATCGTTGACGTTGGACGACATCGGCAAAGGCAGCGGAACAGCACTGCATCGAATGCAATTTGTTTTCTTTTGTTCGGGATACGTCATTTGTCATGGGCAAGGTGACATCGCTCAATCATCTGTAATTCTGGCATTTCACTCAACTTCCACCATGCTACTGCTTCTCAGCGACTTAGGTATCCTGGTCAGCCCCCACCTCCTATCCTACTCATCGCTGTTCTCCGCCGCGTAGCCCCGCACGTGTAGGTCCAGGCGAGCTACCTAAGCCATCCGCTTCCGCAACGCCCCTCGCCGACGGCTGAAAGCATTCGTTCCCAGCATCCGTAATATGACACATGCAGCATGTCCATCATCTGCGTACATGACCACCGGGCTTTCGTCCATCGTAGTCAGCATACCACCGCAACCGTGAGACGCCAGAATTAACGCCGACCGCTAAATGCCAATTCCCTTTTGAGTACCAGCAAATCGCCGAGAAAGCGATACGAGACCCAGCCACGCTAATGCAAGCAATGAGGAGAAGCCTGTAAGAAAGTATAGGATGAAGTAGCAATGCCAGCCTCCCGCGGACCAAGGCATCCCATATCAGCTAGAAGAAGGTTTTGCAAATGCAGTCACCCTGCGCTCAGAAAGTGCTCATTCGACCTTCTCCCCAGCCTCAGGAACGTGTTGTCCGGGTCCGGCAGGAGGAGGCATCTGCGGAGGCAAAGAGTGCTGGGGCATCATCGGCTGGCTGTACGCGCCGCTGGGCGTTCCGCGGTGTGGCTGAGGGTATTGATGGTGTTGATGAGGGCTCGAGGCGTACTGGACATGCGGTTGTGGGTAGGGGCCACGCATCGGTGTCACTGGGTCGAGGTTAGACAGTTCGTGTCGCGTGGCGATGAAGACTTACTTGATCCCGGCTGAATCTGGTGGAACAGAGCTGGATATCCACCATTGGGCATGGGCATGAACTGCTGCGGGGCATGCCCCTGTTGAGAACCCTGATGGACCATCATGGGCGCTGGGCCAGGCCTCGGACTGGGGAAGCCATTGGCACCAGGGGGTGCAGGCATCATGCCTGGCTGGTAAGGGTAGGCTTGACCTGGACCGGGAGATTGCATCATCTGCTGCATTTGGGGAATCTGAGGCATTTGCGGCATCTGAGGACCAGGGAACATTCCAGGGCCGTTCGAGTGCTGGTTCATCATGGGGTGGCTGCCCATGACAGGGCCTGAAGCAACGAACCCTGGCTGTGGACCAACAGGTACTGCACGCATTGCCGGGCTCATTGCATAGGTCGCCGGCATAGCGCCTTGCTGGAAGTTGGGCAAATGCTGTGGTACTTGGCCGTAGATGAACTGAGGCATGCCTGCACGAGGGGAGGGGTGAATCGAAGAGTTCGACGCTGAGAATTGCATGTTATGACCATCAAAGTGCGGGGCGCCTGGATGGTGGGGCTGAACAGGAGGGTGGCGAGGCGTGTGCTGGGGGGTGTGCACTTGCGGCATTCCCTGGCCGCCTTGCTGAAGATGAGTGGGGAGCTGGTGCTGGTGCGGAGGGTGAACGTTGTTAAGAGCAGCTTGAGGAGCTGAGTTCGGCTGGACTGTAATAGGAGCACGCTCAAACAAGTCTGTAAAGTTCTTGTCACGGTTTTGTTCCGGGACGTCCCAGATCGGCGGGGTCCTATAAGCCTGAGGAATTCCGCCATTGGCTGCGTACTCCTTGCTCTTGTTGTCCGCCTGTACGTCCTTCTTCATACGCTTGATGGGGTTGAACATGTCAGCCAAAGACGGCCTTTCAGCGGGCGCGGTGGGCTTGTGTGAACCAAAGAAGCTACTCGTCGGCGCCCTACGTGGCTCCGGACGAGGCGGAGCAGATTCCTTCCTCGGGCTCGATGCGTTACTACCGTTACCTCCCGGTGTAAACGTGTTAGCGGCAGGATTGGGCCGGAACTCGAGCGCCTTTACATTGAACCTGGTGGAAATGCTTGAAGACGGCGTGTGTGATCCACTAGATGGCGCGGCAGGACCAGAAGGCGGAATGCGCAGGTCGTGAATTGGCAGTGGCATGGTAGGCATGCCCACACCAGCCTTGTGTTGCTGCTGAGTGATCGCAAGGCGCTGACTGAGCATTCCCGGGCCATTCCTTGGTGGCATACCCGGAATGTTCTGAGCATTTCTGTCGCCACGGGGCGCTTGAGGGTAAGGGCCCTGGTTCGGCCTTGCGCCACGCTGATTGATAGAGGGCGGCACTGCAGGCCCGGAGGCCCTCTGCTGCGTCTTGGCATCGGTGTTGTTGACGGCGGCCTTCGCTTCGGTGGCTGAAACAGCCGAAGACTTGCGATCCTCGGCAGCCTTCTGGGACTTCTGCTTGATTTCCTGTTGCTTGCTGGGGTCCTTGGCTAGGATTGGAATCAAGTCATCTGGGATGGGAGCACTGTAGTTGAAGTTCATGGCAAACTTCTTGAGGTCGTTGAGCTTGACGTTCTTGTCGTGCCTAGCGGCATGACGCTGCCTCTCCTGCAACTTCATCTTCTCGTTGGCAGAAAATTGCTTGAAAGAGTCCAGAAGATCATGCTCAACAGTGTTGGGTCCAGTTCGTCCAGGCTTCCGAGTTGCCATATCTGAGGTGGTCTGTTGCAGTGTGGACGGTGGCTTCTTACTAGCTTCGGTGGCAGGCGCTGCGACGGACGTGTCTGCAGGTTTTGTCGCATTGGTTGCTGCAGCTGCTTGCTCTCCCGCAATCGCAGTCGTCGCAGATTGCCTATCTTCAGATTTCGGCGCGGTAGGAGCTTGCTGATCTTTGGATTCCGCAGCCTGGGGCTGGGACGGGCGGGCAGCGGAAGCGTCAGGGCGCGCGATTTGAGAGGATATGATGGCTGGATCGACTGGCGCCCCTGCAACGGTGGCCTGCGCAGTAGGTGCTCTCCTTGCGGGGGGAGTGTACTTGTTGGGCTGACCCGACGAGGGTGACGGAAGGTCGCGTTTGACACCACTGTACTTCTCCTCCTCGTCCAAACCACTATCGTCAACAGACACTTGGCCACGCTCCTCCAAGACGTGGGCGTTCAGCGCGGAGCCGGATTCGATTTCCCTAGCAAGCTTTTCAGCCTTGGCTGCTCGGTCCTTGTACCGCGGATCGTTGCGATCGATCCTAGTAGTGTATAAGTCCTCGTCGTAGTTGCTCGTAGCGCCGAACAAGCGCTCGTTGGTCTCGAACTGATCCCAGCCGGCGCCGGAATCATCGCCGAGCGACATGTCGACCTTGGTATCTGCACTAGGAACCCAAGGTTGGAGATTGCGCTCGCGAGCCTGGAGGTGGCCAGAGATGTCACTGTCTGTCTTGAAGCCGACGGACGCACCTAAAGGTTTGTGGGTCAGTACCACGGTTGTCTCGAATCTTCGGGGAAAAGCTTACCGTTTCTGGCCTTCGTCTTATCCATGGCGACATTCTCTACGTTTAGTACGACAACATCCTTCACGTCGAAAATCATACGATAGTCTCGGCCAACACCGCAGTAGTCGTCCTGAGATTCAGATGTACCGTTGACCTGGCCGCCGAGGGATGGCAGCCGCTTCACCATCTTGAAAGTGTAACGGTACTCCTGCTGCTCGAGGGAAGAGCTCGAGAATATACCGGAGAAACGCTCGCCGCTCTTCAGCGTGACGGACGCGGGCATACCCTGGTGATGTGGTATTAGCGGGGGCGTTGTGAAATGCGTTATTGTACAACGAGTGCGTTGCCGCCGCAAAGCCGCAGAGTGCATTTCTCTTGCGGCAGCCTGGCGCAGGAGGTGCACTTACAACAAAATTACTGATTAAGAAGATCATGCGGTCGTGCGCATGCTTATTGTTGTCCGAGGCCGAGGCTTCTTTTGAGGGAGCCGCCATGCCTTTAGCTCCAGCAGGACCTTTGCCCGCGCCGGCTGCGCCGTTGGATAATGCCGGATTGTTGGGGCGCTGGGTGATCGGGTTCGTTCCTGAGGACCAAGCCTTGGGAGCGGGCGCTTTCCTGTAGTGAGGCAAGGCGTTAGTTTAAACTGCTGGCAATGCTTAGAGGCGCGACGGCGGGTCGGGTAGGGATGCCCGCGAATAGACAGCGCCCGAGTGGAAAGACGTGGTCGAGTGAGCAGGAATTGGAGATAAAGGAGAGAGATGCAGGCGGGAGCGCAGATAGACCAATCGCTGCAGCGACGGTGTAACCGCGAGCCCGGGCGGAGTCGAATCGAACCACAGGCGCAGAGCGGATTTGGTGGGTGAGAGACGGTCACATTGTGCCACGAACGAGGCTCATTGACCACGCACGGCGGACGGGCGAGGGGGAGCTTCTTACCTCTGCGAAGCGTCAATGGGGCTGGCGGTCTGCTTGCGCGTGCCGTCCATGGCCTTGCCGCTCGTTGTTGTCTTCAGCTGTGCCTTAGTGCTGCCCGAACTGACGGAGGGCGAGGCGTTGCCGTTCGTGGCGTTCATGGACGCCATGGTCGGGTTGGGTGAGGGTCAATCGAAGCCGCGTCGTTGGCGGGACGCAGGGAGGAGGAAGAGGACCGCTGGCCGGGGAGCTCTGGCCGGCGAGCGCCAACGGACGGTGGTTGCGACGGCGGGAGGCAGGGAAACGTAGCGGAGTCGCCGCTGCGGGCACGGCGGGGGGGAGGAAGAGTGTTTGGGCGAGGTCCTGGAAAGGGTGTCCTCTGCAAGTGAGGTGACGGCCCCGGTGTCGAGCCGTTGAAGGTTGTTGGATCGAGCGTGGTTTCACGCTAAAACGGAGATCCTGGGCTGCCCGCGGGAACCCTCGAGTCTCAATCACTATTGCGGCCGAGCAGCGCCGCCGCACACCACCGCAAGGCGCAGAAACGAGGCCGCAGTCAGTGCAACCCGTGCCGGGGCGCGCAGGCGACTCGACGAGGCGGCAGGCTGGGGGTGCCCGCCAGCTGCTGGACGTTCCACAGAGCAGTCGCGTTGCTGGCGGTGGAGCTGCTAGGCGCATGGGCTTGCTGGCCGCTCCGCAACGCCTCGCACCGCCCTCACGCACGCACGCGGCGCCCACGCAAACAGCCGCTGCGCGCGGGCATGCTGCGAGCGCTCTCGCCCGCCCCCAAGTGCAGCGCGGGACGCGCGCCGGCTCGGTCGGTGTGCAGGCGGGTGACTGATGACAGAAGCGGCCCAGCCACTCCTTCGTAGCCACACCTCCGCATGTGCGCACGCCCAAAGCAGAGGGCGGAGGACCCAGCACGATTGGCAGCCGCCGCTAACCACCGACAAAAACGCCCTCGCGACACATACGTCCTGTGTGTCTCTGCCTTTGTTCTCAGCCGCCCGCGCCCGCACCTGCGCCCGCACCCCGGTGTCTCTGCACGCGTCTCGAGCACTTCAGCTGTCAGCCCTGTTGTCTTTCCGCCGTCTCTCGGCGGCCGTGGCGCAAGAGCACGAACGCACAGCGCGGAGCGGAGTCCAAGCGACAACGCCCGGCGGGATCCCTGAACGCTGGGCTAAGCATCATCAGCACCCGACACGCTCAGATGCTGCACGCTCGCACCTGCATCTAAGCTGTCATGCAGAGCCCCCCGACCGCACAACGACAGCATCGCCGGTCGCCCGCCACAGACTCTGACCAGACCGTCTTCTCCAGCACCTCCAGCATGACCGACGATGCCGGCTCCAGGACGTCGTCGGCGTCCAACCGCTCTACCGGCGGCCAGTCGCGCCGGCCCATGAATGTGAGTCGCGCAGCATTTTCCCCCCCAGCGCCGTTGGGCCGTTCGCAACCCGAGCTTTGGTTGACTTGATTTCCTCGGCAGCCCCAGCAGCAACTCTCTCAAATTGAGAAAAGCGTCACGCACCTCCTAGTCGCCACGAAGCAGCTTCTCGAAACGCTCACTCTGTGGTCGCGCGGCACCGCAACCGAGAGCGAAGTCTCTGACGTCTATGTGCGTCTCGGATATGAGTTCAACATAGCCTCTCGCGCCTTCAACGCCATCGGCGTGGATACAACCGACTTGGGAAATGTCCCAGAGCTTCTCCGAAGCATTTTGGAGGAAACCCTCAGTCAGGAAGCTTCTCAAGCAAGCCTCGACCGATTTCTTCCGAGGATACGAGACATCATCATCAATCTGCTGCATGGCCTGAAGAAAAAGCAGCAGAGGCTACGCCAAAGAAGTGGCAGGGACTCGTCTGGATCCAATGGGTCGAGCTCTCGGCATGCGAGCGTGGGCGAGGATGATGCACAAAGACAAAGGCTGTCGTCACGCCAGGGGAGTGCGGACCTGGGACATGAGCACCCCGATCTTCCTCCGCGGACTTCGTCTGCTCATGGCAGGGCGTCGCCCAACAAGTACGAAAGTCCAGCCGGGCATTCGCGCGTCCGGTCTACCACTGGTAGCCGTGACGGGCTGAACAACTCTGATTCTTCACTTTCGAGCAACACCACTCCAAACATTCCCATCATCACCCCGTACCCTGAAGACGAAGGTGGCATGCCCGCGACAAATCCATCGATTCCTGAGAATTTTCCACCGCCGCCCCCTCCTCCAAAACAGCAGGATGCTCTAGCTGCGCTCCAGAGGGGTGGTGAGCTGGAGAGGAGAGCTTCTAGGAGGTTTTCGGCGTATCAAATTCAAAAGCATCTAGGTGCCTCGAATGGCATCCCGATGATGCCGCCAAGCCAGAACTCCCCGATACCCAACCGTGGACGCGATGTCCGGGAGTCCATGAATGCCGTTCGCAAACGCGGCTCGCTGCTCCACAGCCGTAAGCAATCCACTCAGCAGGCAGCTGTCGATGCTTCTCCCAGCGCAAACACACTGGCATCCCGTAGGATCTCCGAAGAAAGCAGTCAGAGCGATGCTCTTGCGGCTCCTTCAACCCTGCCGCCCACTGAGGAGGAAAGCTCAGCTGCATCTGCCACCGATAGTCAAGAAGCTCAGAATGACGAGGGAGAGGAGAAGCCTGCAGTCGGCGGAGCAGTATCTGAACCCGTCGATGTCCCCGCCGCAGAGGATGAAGACAACGACGAGAAGAGCATCAAGCGCCAAGCAGTCGTCACGCCTACTCGCAGTGTTTCTCATAAAATGAAGCCCTCGACGCCTCCGCAAAGTCAGGAGTTCATTCCGGACCAGTCACCGCAGCCTGGTAAGGAATTGACCTTGTTCTTGCAGTACAAAAGCAAGATCAAGAAGTTCGTTCTTCAAGATGGCTACAACGATTTGTCCATTGCGCGTCTGCAGCTCGCCTTTATCGAGAAGTTTGCTTGGAACACTCACAACAATGGTGTCGATCTTCCTGAGATCTACATTCAAGACCCAATTTCTGGCGTTCGACACGAACTTGAAGATCTGAGTGATATCAAAGATCGCGCCGTACTTGTCCTGAATGTGGAGGCGCTTGATGAAGTGAAACGTCATTTTGATGACGGTCTCGGCGACATCCGCAAGCTTGTTGAGAGTGTCAAGAGCGCGGTGGTTGATCAGCAATTGGCTCTTCAGCGAGTCTCAGACCGCCAGGCTCAGGCTGCGAAGGAAATGGCTGGCTTGTCCGTCGCTCCATCCGCCCGTAGCTCGATTATATCGCCTCGTGCGCCGGCCAAATCCGGATCGCCGACCCTCAAGGATTCTGCAGCACAGCTCGACGAGATCCAGTCTCTCAGACGTGATCTCGCAGTCGTCCGCCAGACTTACTCATCCTTCGTATCGGACATTGAGGCGAGCATGGGCGCAATTCGTTCGAAGGCTTCCTCTGTAAAGAGCGCAGCAATCAATGCTGAGGTTCCCACTTTGAGTGGTGAAACAGGCCGCTCGTACGTCAACAAGGGCAAGAAGACCCTGAACGACGATTCCGAAAAGATCGTCAACCGTGTCGACGATCTGCAGGATCTTGTGGAGGATCTGCGGAAAGACGTCGTCTCTCGCGGCGTGCGGCCTCGTCCCAGGCAGCTCGAGGCGGTTGCCAAAGAGATCTCCATCACCACCGCAGAGGTCAAAAAGCTTCAGGATTTCCTCAAAAAGGAGAAGCCAGTCTGGACCAAGCTCTGGGAACAGGAACTGCAGATGGTCATGGAGGACCGGGAGATGCTCACAATGCAAGAGGAGTTGGCTTTGGATCTGCAAGACGACTTGGAGAAGCTCTCAGAGACCTTTGGCCTTGTGGAACAGGCCACAAAGCAGCAGAATTCCTCGGGATCCGGCAATCGCCACACCAGCGGCAGGAACATGCATGCGATTGCTCTCGATACCTCGGCCGATCCTCGTGAGGCCAAGGACGGAATGCTCAATGAAGTCAGAGCTCTTGAGCCTAACCATGAAAGCCGTGTGGAGGCTATTGAGCGCGCCGAGAAAATCAGGCAGAAGGAGCTTGAAAGCCGCAAAGAGGGCGAGTTCCAAAGAGAGCTCGGCAAGTTCGTCGAGGAAGGCAAGCTCAAAAAGAGCGGCGGCGTCGAGGAGGTTGAGCGCTTGCGACTTGCCAAGGATGAGAAAATTCGAAAGGAGGTTTTCGAACTTCAAGCAAAGAGAGCTGCAGAAGCCGAGGAAAGAAGGCGCCAGAAGGCTGAAGCTAGGAGGCAGGCTCAAGCTGAGGCAAAGGCAGCCGCCGCAGCTGCAGAAGCTGCAGATGGCGAGGCTCCAAAGGCAGAGGGAGATTCGGCTGAAAACCCAGCCGAAGCCGAGGCGACAGAGGAAAAGAAGGAGGAGCAGGCACCCACCGAAAATGGTGGTGAGAATGCTTCGTCCTGAGGTCTCTGTGTCTCTTTCGCTCCGTCTGCTAATGAAAAGCAGCGCAGAAGATTGAGCCCCCGCTTCCATCGGATGCTGACACATCGCATTTGAAGACCGTAATCAAATCCACGCGGCCTCAATACACCAAGGCCGAGTCTCATCCAGTTTCGTGTATGAGAACGGTCGCACTTCCCAACAATCAACGTTTGCAGCGCTACGAGGCGGCAACTGTGACAGGCTTCATCAGTCATCATTCTCAGAGTTCAGAGAATATGCTCGTCACACAGATGAAGAAACGTTCACATGGGCGACAGCCATTTCTGCACAAGGTGGGGGATGTTGGTGCCCCGCGTGGGTTCAATGAGCCGGCAGAGGTCCATGTAAAGACAAACACATCTCCCACGCACTCGACGTTGAACCTTCGGAAGACGAGATCATTTTGGAATAGCATCACAGGTTTGGCTGGATGGTGATCTCGAGTCCGGGTTCTTCATCTTCGTAATTCTTGTTCTACGCTTTTGTTGTAACTATGTTTATTCTTTTTGTTGTTTGTTGTTCATGCCCCTCCTTCCACTGACGCGTCTTTGAGCGAGTAATTATTGAATTCAGACATGTCCGGCATTTCAAGGGCGTCGACTAGCGACGGGTTGTTTCTTTTCTGCTTTCATTGCCATGATCCTACGGGTTTCATGCCGAAACGTTGCAATGTTTTTCTTTCAAATTGAGCGACCGAAATTGGGATCAATACACACGAAGGTGTCTTACCTGCAAGAGATGCGGGAAAATGTGCCTTGCGATTGTGATGGTTGTCCAAAGATGAAGGCGGGAAAGGTGATTGACGTCCTATGACGACAATGATGACGTGCTTTGAACATCTGATAGGTTAGCTTGATGTATAATTTCCTAATTGCCCTAGACGATCGCGGTCACAACTCTTATTATCTCAAAGTGTTGCGAGGTGGTGACACTGGAATGTCCGCAAGCATGTGAAGGGCGGCGGCCTCGTTCGTCTACAAAACTGTAGCTTGAAGATGCAGCTCGATGTATTAGGTAACCCCCCTATTTCTGAGGCTGATGCTCTTGAAGGTCAGCATTACGAGAAGGCATGCCATGGACAAGGACCAGTCTGGAGTTTATTGAATGATACAGGGGGGTATCGCAGCTGAAGGCTAGCGTAGCTTTTTTTTGCTCATGCCATGGGCAGCTGAAGCTATCGTCCGGACGAGAAGATGGAATTAAAAATTCTACATACATGTCCGGACGGTAGCTTCAACTACCCACATATGTTTGTTTTTTTTTTAAGAAAAGGCTGAGGCATAGTTACGCCCGAGTACTATTCTTCATGCTAGCCTTCGGTTGCGATACAGCCGGTCGTAGGGCATGATGGGATGGCGGTCCGTTAGCCGCACCATTGCATCCTTCGCGTGCATTGGGAAATGCCGATAACTACCGCGGCAAGGGGAGATAGACACCCGCAACATTTCGGTTGGTTTGCATCCTTCTGATGGGGCAGAACCTGGTCAAGGGTCCACCCACCCATGCTTCTCCCTGATCGTCAACTACCATCAATACACGCAGTCGTCCTTGTTGCGAGCTGGTCACCGGTCCTTGTCTTTTTTAATTTTTGCCAGCACTCACCATTCACGATCCCGCAGGATGCACACATCCCGGCCTTCGGCACAGCCAACGGCCAGAAGGGTCTAAAATTAGGCGTGAATCCTTCGAACGCCAAGCTTTTCCGCTCTTGCTAACCGCAAGTGGGCTCACATTTTTAAAATGAGCCCCTGCGCTAGCCGCCGTTCATGCTCTTCGCCGCTCTTTTTCTTTGGGGCGTGTCGGACCACGCGATGCTTGGCAAAGGATGCAATGTCACAGTGGCACCCGCTGCTGCATCGTCGCAATATCGCTGGCGGAGAATACGGCGCGTGGCTCGAAGTTTGCACGCTCTCCATGTATTTCGTGCGGGAGTGATGGTCCAGGGGGCCGAGAACTGCATCACGCAGTCTGGCCTTGATGAGCGGGGGCGGAGGGTGGGGAGTGGTGCCTGGTCGGTTGGCACAAGCAGCCATGCCAAGCTCATTGAACTTGCCAGAATAGGGAACGCAGTAGCATCACCGCCGGCGCTTGGACACCTTCTGCGGTTTAGCGCCAGGCAACCATCCTCGCCTTTGCCCGTCGGGACCATCCGGTTGGTGCCACTCGGCAATAGCCCGGTCAGGATCGCGAGTCTTGTATTGAGAGCAATATCCGCAGCGCCTCTTTTCAAAGTATAAGATGGGCTGGGGAGACCATGGCGTTGCGGCTTGTTCTAACTCCTCCACCTTTCAGCCTCCCGTCTGTGACCCAGGTCTAAATCGACATCCTGTCTCTATCTAATCATGCGTTCCGCTGCCGTCACTCTCCTGGCCGCCGCCACAGCGGCCAGCGCGCAGACTTCCATCTCTTTCTTCTACCCCAGCGAGATGCCTACGAGTGAGGACTTCGAGAACATCGCTCTATCCATCGTCGAAGTCCAAGACGCCGATCACACTGTCGTCGCCTTCTCATGCGTCGACAGCTCCACCACTTCCGCTTCTTCGCCCGAAAGCACGAGCTCCAGTTTCGACGACGATGACAGCGACAGCTATTACTACGGTGATAGTTGTGTTTTCGTCGCCGGCGCCATGACCGCCACCGTCGGGCCCGACTCTTTCGGATACACTTACGACAGCTACGACTACACCGTGACCATGGGCTGCACGTCTGCCAATGAAGCCGGCTTCTGTACCTACCAGTCGGCCGGTGAGGGCGCGTGGTCGGACTACTGCGCGTACTCCACCGACATTGTAAGTCCCCTATATCTCGCCTTTTGTCACCCAGCACATCCCTCCCCCCCTTAGTCGTCGTCGTCGTCTTCTCTCTCTCTCTCTCTCCCTTCTCCCCTCAGCCCTCAGTCTAACATCTTCTTTTCCCCCTTTCATCAGGAGTACGACGACGACGACGCCATCACCAGCTGCATCAGCGCCCTCGCCTCCAGCACCCTCCCGGCGTTCACGACGGCGCTGCAGCCGTCGGAGATGACGACCATCGCCATGCCCGTGACCGCGGGCGCCGACAAGCTGAGCGCGGGCGCCACCGCGACGGGTACCTCCGCCCGCGCCACCTCGACCACTACCTCGCACACCAGCAAGTTCACCGTCACCAGCGACCCCGGCTTCGGCGCCACCACCACCATTGGCGGCCCCAGCAGCGGCTCCGCCAGCGCCACTGCCAGCGGCAGCGGCTCTGCCGCTCCCGCGCAGCAGACGGATAATGCGGCGGGTAAGCTGACGGCTGCAGGTGCTGTGGGCGTTGTTGGTGGCGTGGTTGCGATGCTGGCGTTGTGAGAGGTGGTTGTAGATGGCAGAAGAGGGGTGTTAATTTCCGAGAGACGGGATGCGGTTTAACGTGTCATGTTTGAATGCCTTCTTGTTCATATATTCCCCTACAGCAGCGAAGTGTTCGAAAGTCAATATTATCTGTAATATGTGTATCCGGTTCGTGGAAATGGTGTACTTTGATTGATCTTTGACTGCGATTCGTCAGTATTCGACTTTAGAGGGGATCCCGAGCCATGTTCCAAAGATCAAACAGGAGGGGATTGCATCCGAAGGCTGGCGTTGATTTGTTTTTCGCTCATGCCATGGGCAGTTGAAGCTATCGTCCAGACGAAAATGTCGAATTAACAATTATACATATACGTCCAGACAATAGCCTCAAATACCCATGGCATGAGCAGAAAATAGTAGAAACCTCGAGTCTTGGGTAACTATGCCCCAATTTCTTTTTTTTAAAAAAAGTAAAACAACATATGGGTAGTTGAAACTATCGTCTGGACGCGTATGTAGACTTTTTAATTCGACATTTTCGTCCGGATGATAGCCCCACCTACCATGTATGTTCTTTTCCACCCAGAAAAAAAAAACTGGGGCATAGTTACGTTATGTTCTAAGGGTTTGCTATTCTTTGCGCTAGCCGTCGGCCGCAGTACCCCTCTCTGTATGTGTTGAGGCCGTCGAACTTGAGCTTGATCTCAAGACTGTCTGTACCAACCTTTCTCGCAACCCCGTCAAGCCAAATGTTAGACCTGATCGAGGTGTCTCCAGCCGACTTACTATGAGGCAGCACTTGGATGATACTGAAATGCCTTGAGGCCTGGGTGATGGCAGCGATCAAGCCTGCGAGGCTTCGTCGGGAGTTAGAGCGGGCGTTAAACCAAAAACAATTAGAGCAAAACCAGCCACGGTGAGGCTCTCGTCGGGACCGAGAGGAGAAGCGTCACGCGATGTCTCCCACACGCGCGAACGCACGCACCCGGGTTAGTCAACAGGACCATCGAAAGCGGCCACGCGGGCATTCTGGAAGGAATTGAGCGAGCCCCAGGCTGGACGAGTGGGTGAAAGTGGGCTTCTGGGGTCATGTGGGACGAGCCGGTCCCTGGCGATCTCGGCAGAGCTTGACCGGACCGGGGACCCGCCAAGTGACGACGACGCATCGCCGACAAAGGAAAGTCGGCCTGAGACACCCGGGGGGGGGGGGGGGGGGGGGGGGGGGGGCGGGGGGGG